>NC_068365.1:32730566-32805566 GCF_020536995.1 Dreissena polymorpha
AAATATATATTGGCTTGGACAACAGAAAATTGTACTAGAATATATAGTCTACAGTTGGGTCATGTCTTTATCATCAATAGGTGGGCCTTTATTCTATGATATAGAAATACCATGGGTCAGACTGGCTGGCTCTTCACATTGGCTTCCCTCCTATCATGGCTCAGACTGGCTGGCTCTTCACTTGGCTCCCTCCTATCATGGGTCAGACTGCCTGGCTCTTCACTGTCAGCAGTTGACATGGGACTCTGAAAGAACCAAAGTGAAACCTGTAGATTGCATTTGATCAGCACAGTTAACACTGGCCTGTTTGTATCATGAGAGGGCTCTGACTCCTGTATAGTTGCCTCAATGCCTGTAAGCACATAATGTCAACAGGGGGTCTTGTATGTCTATTATCCATTGGTGGGTCTTGGCTGAAATCTATAGAAACAAGGGCTGTTTGTAAAACATGCATGCCCCACATATGGGCTGTCCGTTGTACTGGCAGCCATTGTGTGAATACGACTTTTGTCACTGTGACCTTGACCTTTGACCTAGTGACCTGAAAATCAATAGGGGTCATCTGCAAGTCACGATCAATGTACCTATGAAGTGTCATGATCCTAGGCAAAAGCGTTCTTGAGTTATCATTCGAAAATCATTTGACTATTTCGGGTCACTGTGACCTTGACCTTTGACCATGTGACCTCAAAATCTATAGGGTTCATCTGCGAGTCATGATCAATCTACCCATGAAGTTTCATGATCCTAGGCGTATGCGTTCTTGAGTTATAATCCGGAAACCATTTTACAATTTCGATCACCGTGACCTTGACCTAGTGACCTCAAAATCAATAGGGGTCATCTGCAAGTCATGATCAATGTACCTATGATGTTTCATGATCCTAGGCCCAAGCGTTCTTGAGTTATCGTATGACAACCACCTGGTGGACGGACGGACCGATCGACATGAGCAAAGCAATATACCCCCTCTTCTTCGAAGGGTGGCATAAATATATATTGGCTTGGACAACAGAAAATTGTACTAGAATATATAGTCTTCAGTTGGGTCATGTCTTTATCATCAATAGGTGGGCCTTTATTATATGATAATAGAAATACCATGGGTCAGACTGGCTGGCTCTTCACTTGGCTCCCTCCTATCATGGGTCAGACTGGCTGGCTCTTCACTTGGCTCCCTCCTATCATGGGTCAGACTGCCTGGCTCTTCACTGTCAGCAGTTGACATGGACTCTGAAAGAACCAAAGTGAAACCTGTAGATTGCATTTGATCAGCACAGTTAACACTGGCCTGTTGTATCATGAGAGGCTCTGACTCCTGTATAGTTGCCTCAATGCCTGTAAGCATATAATGTCAACAGTGGGGTCTTGTATGTCTATTATCCATTGGTGGGTCTTGCTGAAATCTATAGAAACAAGGGCTGTTTGTAAAACATGCATGCCCCACATATGGGCTGTCCGTTGTACTGGCAGCCATTGTGTGAATACGACTTTTGTCACTGTGACCTTGACCTTTGACCTAGTGACCTGAAAATCAATAGGGGTCATCTGCAAGTCACGATCAATGTACCTATGAAGTGTCATGATCCTAGGCAAAAGCGTTCTTGAGTTATCATTCGAAAATCATTTGACTATTTCGGGTCACTGTGACCTTGACCTTTTCTTGAGTTATAATCCGGAAATCATTTTACAATTTCGATCACCGTGACCTTGACCTAGTGACCTCAAAATCAATAGGGGTCATCTGCAAGTCATGATCAATGTACCTATGATGTTTCATGATCCTAGGCCCAAGCGTTCTTGAGTTATCGTATGACAACCACCTGGTGGACGGACGGACCGATCGACATGAGCAAAGCAATATACCCCCTCTTCTTCGAAGGGTGGCATAAATATATATTGGCTTGGACAACAGAAAATTGTACTAGAATATATAGTCTACAGTTGGGTCATGTCTTTATCATCAATAGGTGGGCCTTTATTATATGATAATAGAAATACCATGGGTCAGACTGGCTGGCTCTTCACTTGGCTCCCTTCTATCATGGGTCAGACTGGCTGGCTCTTCACTTGGCTCCCTCCTATCATGGGTCAGACTGCCTGGCTCTTCACTGTCAGCAGTTGACATGGACTCTGAAAGAACCAAAGTGAAACCTGTAGATTGCATTTGATCAGCACAGTTAACACTGGCCTGTTGTATCATGAGAGGCTCTGACTCCTGTATAGTTGCCTCAATGCCTGTAAGCATATAATGTCAACAGTGGGGTCTTGTATGTCTATTATCCATTGGTGGGTCTTGCTGAAATCTATAGAAAATATATATTGGCTTGGACAACAGAAAATTGTACTAGAATATATAGTCTACAGTTGGGTCATGTCTTTATCATCAATAGGTGGGCCTTTATTCTATGATAACAGAAATACCATGGGTCAGACTGGCTGGCTCTTCACTTGGCTTCCTCCTATCATGGCTCAGACTGGCTGGCTCTTCACTTGGCTCCCTCCTATCATGGGTCAGACTGCCTGGCTCTTCACTGTCAGCAGTTGACATGGACTCTGAAAGAACCAAAGTGAAACCTGTAGATTGCATTTGATCAGCACAGTTAACACTGGCCTGTTGTATCATGAGAGGCTCTGACTCCTGTATAGTTGCCTCAATGCCTGTAAGCATATAATGTCAACAGTGGGGTCTTGTATGTCTATTATCCATTGGTGGGTCTTGCTGAAATCTATAGAAACAAGGGCTGTTTGTAAAACATGCATGCCCCACATATGGGCTGTCCGTTGTACTGGCAGCCATTGTGTGAATACGACTTTTGTCACTGTGACCTTGACCTTTGACCTAGTGACCTGAAAATCAATAGGGGTCATCTGCAAGTCACGATCAATGTACCTATGAAGTGTCATGATCCTAGGCAAAAGCGTTCTTGAGTTATCATTCGAAAATCATTTGACTATTTCGGGTCACTGTGACCTTGACCTTTGACCATGTGACCTCAAAATCTATAGGGTTCATCTGCGAGTCATGATCAATCTACCCATGAAGTTTTATGATCCTAGGCGTATGCGTTCTTGAGTTATAATCCGGAAACCATTTTACAATTTCGATCACCGTGACCTTGACCTAGTGACCTAAAAATCAATAGGGGTCATCTGCAAGTCATGATCAATGTACCTATGATGTTTCATGATCCTAGGCCCAAGCGTTCTTGAGTTATCGTATGACAACCACCTGGTGGACGGACGGACCGATCGACATGAGCAAAGCAATATACCCCCTCTTCTTCGAAGGGTGGCATAAATATATATTGGCTTGGACAACAGAAAATTGTACTAGAATATATAGTCTTCAGTTGGGTCATGTCTTTATCATCAATAGGTGGGCCTTTATTATATGATAATAGAAATACCATGGGTCAGACTGGCTGGCTCTTCACTTGGCTCCCTCCTATCATGGGTCAGACTGGCTGGCTCTTCACTTGGCTCCCTCCTATCATGGGTCAGACTGCCTGGCTCTTCACTGTCAGCAGTTGACATGGACTCTGAAAGAACCAAAGTGAAACCTGTAGATTGCATTTGATCAGCACAGTTAACACTGGCCTGTTGTATCATGAGAGGCTCTGACTCCTGTATAGTTGCCTCAATGCCTGTAAGCATATAATGTCAACAGTGGGGTCTTGTATGTCTATTATCCATTGGTGGGTCTTGCTGAAATCTATAGAAACAAGGGCTGTTTGTAAAACATGCATGCCCCACATATGGGCTGTCCGTTGTACTGGCAGCCATTGTGTGAATACGACTTTTGTCACTGTGACCTTGACCTTTGACCTAGTGACCTGAAAATCAATAGGGGTCATCTGCAAGTCACGATCAATGTACCTATGAAGTGTCATGATCCTAGGCAAAAGCGTTCTTGAGTTATCATTCGAAAATCATTTGACTATTTCGGGTCACTGTGACCTTGACCTTGTGACCTCAAAATCAATAGGGGTCATCTGCGAGTCATGATCAATCTACCTATGAAGTTTCATGATCCTAGGCATATGGGTTCTTGAGTAATCATCCGAAAATCATTTTACTATTTACTATTTACATAAAAATCAATATGGTACATGCCATATAAGGAAGTCATAGTATTTCCAACCAATCAGCCTCAACCCTGCTCAGGTAGTATATGACATATTTTGCAGGGCTACCTGAGGGGAGACGATGTATGAGGGATATACGAATCTGTATATCCACCTCATTAACTAATCAAATAGCATCAAATTTATTCAAAGTATTTTAAATATAAATACATGTATATAGTCAACAGTTGTGTCTAATTATCCATTGAAATCTACATAAAAAGTATATTGGATAGGACAACAGCAGTTTTGCTGTTATGTATATACATATATAGTCAACAGTTGGGTCTCGTCATTATTATCCATTGATGGGTCTTTCTGATATCTACAGAAAAAGTATATTGGGTAGGAAAACAGCAGTTTTGCTGTTAAGTATATATATATATATATATATATACATTTTGTTTAATGTTGGGTCTCCACATTTTTATCCTTAAGTGTATCATTTTTGAAATATATATAGTTATAAGTAGGGTCTTGTCTTATTTTCGGGTAGATGATCAGAGTTAGAACCACACCTATTTAGGGCATTCTGTCAAAAATGACTAAGTTATTGAATGTTTTTATAATACACCTCCATAATGCATGTGTATACTCTACGCGACCCGTGATTTTTGCATACATCTCTCTTCACTGCGATCTATGCAGCGTGACAAATCGAGCTGATTCCGAGCAAATTTGACCCCAGGGGCATAATTTGAACAAATTTGAAAGAGGTTCACCACATGAACATTCCTGAGAAATTTCATCAGAAATGGACCAGTAGTTTAGGAGAAGATGTTTAAAGAAAAAATTAAGGCAAGCACGCACGGACGCACACACGACGGACCATGACATAAGACCCGCTGGCCTTTGACCCGGGGAAGGGTCAAATTTGACCCCAGTAGCATAATTTGAACAAAGTAAGTAGAGAACTATTACATGTCACTACATACCAAATTTGGTAGACCAAGGCCCTATGGTTATGGACAAGAAGATTTGTAAAATTTGCACAAAATAGACTTTAAATAAGCATTTGTTCAATTTTGTGACCCCCGGCGCAGGGTCAAATTTGACCCTTGGGGCATAATTTGAAGAAATTTGGTAGAGGACTATGAGATGTCTCTACATACCCAATTTGATAACCCTAGGCCCAATGGTTATGGACAACAAAATAGGGGTTATATAAGCAAATTTTCAATTTTGTGATCCCGGGGGCGGGTCAAATTTGACCCCAGGGGAATAATTTGAACAAATTTGAAAGAGGTTCACCCAAGGAACATTCCTGAGAAATTTCATCAGAATTGGACCAATACTTTAGAAGAAGATGTTTAAAGAAAAAGTTAACGCACACACGGACGCACGACGGACACAGGACCATGACATAAGCCCCGCTGGCCAGATGGAGCTAAAAATAAATATATATTTATTTTTTTAGGTGGATTTTTTTTTACCAGAAAGGGGAAACAAACAGCCTAGTTCGGCGTCTGTCATAGAAGGTAAAAAACCCGTTTCTAAAATGGGACCCAGCAATACTTCTTATAGGACCCAACAATATTTCTTATATGGTACCTGACAATATTTCTTACAATGCTTATTATACATGGGACCCAACAATGTTTCGTATATGGGACCCAACAATACTTCTAATACAGGACCAAACAATATTTCTTATATGGTACCTGACAATATTTCTTACAATACTTCTTATATGGGACTTATATGGGACCCAACAATATTACTTATACGAGACCCGAAAATTAGTGTAAACATGTTTATTTCTTATATGGGACCCTACAATGTTTATTACTTGTAAGAGGCCCAACAATTCTTATTACATGTATTTAGGCAGAAATATTGCAATAATAAAGCTTCAAACAAGGATACATTGTAAACAACCTAATAAATAAATATTCTGCCCATTGGGAATTGGCAAAAATGACTTCGCAAACTGGAAATCTGAAATTGGAAATTCTGCAATCTGGTACAAGATGGCGAAGATCACAGCTTAATTGCTTTATTCGTCCATATAACAGATTTTAATGGCATAGAGGTTAAACGACTTTCGACAGCTCATTGGTGCTAATCTGTTGTGTAATGTCAATAAAGGTGTGAAAAACTCGCAAGTCATGTTTATAACTATCAGAGCAGTATGTGTAAGAAAAATAAATGAATTAATCCAGGCAATTTATTTCGTGCTTATGCAGTGCAACTGTTAACAGATATTCACTTTCATTTTAACCCATTATCAGAAAGTACCACTCAAAATGTGCAGCTCCATGAAAAACACATACATGCCAAATATGAAGTAGCTATCTTCAATATAGCAAAAGTGATTGCAAAATGTTAAAGTTGGCACAAACAGACCAACAGGGGAAAATCCATATGTCCCCCACTATAGTGAATGGGAACATAAAAAATAAAATGGGCTGGGTGGTGGTGGGGGGGGGAGGGGGGTATAGTGTAAGGGTGTGGTGGTCATTTATAAGGTGGGGGGGGGAGTCTATTGTGGTATGTCAGTTAAGAGTTGTTTTGTCAAATTATCAGTCAAATCTAATCATAAATAAAGAAGTTATGGCAATTTTAGCAAAATTAAATAATTTGACCTTGAGAGTCAAGGTCATTCAAAGGTCAAGGTAAAATTCAACTTGCCAGGTACAGTACCCTCATGATAGCATGAAAGTATTTGAAGTTTAGAATCAATAACCTTGATACTTTAGAAGTAAAATGGATCTAAACACAAAATTCACATAACTTAACCAAATCTTCAATTTTCTAAGCATAAAGGGCCCATAATTCCGTCAGAATGCCAGTCAGAGTTGCATGACTTTGCCTGCACAGTCCCCTTATGATAGTTAATAAGTGTTGCAAGTATGAAAGCAATAGCTTTGATACTTACGGAATAACGTGGACAAAACACAAAACTTAACCAAATTTTCAATTTTCTAAGTATAAAAAGGGCACATAATTCTGTCAAAATGCACGCCAGAGTTATCTAACTTTGCCTGCCCAGTCCCCTCATGATAGTGAGTAAGTGTACCAAGTTTGAATGCAAAAGCATTGATACTTAATGAGAAAAGTGGACCTAAATCAGTGGGTTTTCAGCACTGTCTGCGCCTCCGGAAAACGGAGGCACTCCCAAAGCAAACGGACCCGATCCCAAACCAAAATATAAAAAAAAAATCCCAACTTCCAAATAAAAATTTATTTTTTTTCTTTAAAGAATGAAGTGTCTTATAACTTGTGTGACTAACCAGTGTTTGTTTTGGTAAAAAATATCTGCTATAAGGTTTTGACTGTTCAGTTCTTATCTCAGAGTGTAACTGTAACTAATAAACAAAATGCAGTACTTGAATAAACGTTGAACATGCCCAATATTGCATCTGTTTATATAAAGAAGACAAAATAACAAATAAAAACAAATTTATTTGTTAAACTACTGAATTATTTAAGCATGATATATTCCAGGCATGGCGAAATTAGAAAAAATCTGCCGGTCATCCGGACAGGCATTTCAGAAAATGTGCCGGTCCGGAGAAAATTTAGCCGGACCGTAAAGCAACAACAACTTAACTAGAAAATTCAAAAATGGCAGCGATCACATCTTGATCTCTTTATTCAACCGGCCGTTAAATTGATTTTAATCGCTTAGAGGTTACACTGGCAGCTAATTGGTGTTAATCGGTTGTGTAATGTCAATCATGTTGTGAAAAATTCGCGTGTCAGTTTTTATTACATGTATTCCCTATTAGAACGGTTCGGTGCGATAATTTCAATAACGTATGTGCAAGCCTAATAATTATCAAATTTAAGTTATTCGAAACGATTTAAACATTCTTACTTTAATATGATTGCAGTTTGGAGCGGCTGTTAAAATATACTGCGCACAGTACAAAACACGTTACCTGACATTTAATGATTAAGGCATTTCATTTTTCAGAACGTTTACTAGTAATTAATTAAATAAAAAAGACGATTTATTTACATGCTAACGCAGTGTAATTGTTAACAGAGATTCATTTTCATTTTTGACCAGTATCAGAAAGTCCCCGGGAAGCACGTTTTTTTACATGGCACTGCATATGATGCAATAAAAACATTTCTTTGTACATGTATCGTATTGCATTCAATCTAAATTTAAATTCGCTCGTCCAATGAAAGCTCTGCCCCATAATGCACTGTACTCTTTACACTTATGAAAAATGGCGTATGCATATGGTTGTGTTGATCACGATACCATATTTTATTGTCCTTATCCTACTCGAAAAATATGTAAAAGCTATCAAGATCTTTTTTGTTAGAACGCAGTTGGCGATTTTGCAAACGAGTTTAAAGTAGGTGTTGTGTAACAAGTTGGATTTGCTAATTGTACGTAACAAACCTACAGCAAACATCAAAACAACGAGCGATTTCATTTTCATGATGTAGTAAGCGATTAGCTCTTCGAATTTTCAACTTGAAAAAAAAAGATTTGTTTGCAATCATTTCACATTTTGCCGGTCACCAGGACCGACATTCTTGTTAAACCTGCCGGACCAAATTGAAATCTGCCGGTCAGGACCGGCGGACCGGCAATTTCGCCAAGCCTGATATTCACTATTTTTTCCCAAATGAGCTGTTTCATCAAAGCAAAATTTCACAAAATGGCCAATTGTGTCGATAAAAAATTCCCAATTTGGTCAGACTCCTTTTCCCAAAATAGGCAGAAAAACCCCTGTAAATGCAAAACTTAATCGGACGCCTACGCCAAGGTGATGACAATAGCTCATAATTTTTTTTCAAAAAATAGATGAGCTAAAAATGAAAAGATGCAAACTAACATGAAAATTAAATCTTAACAAGCAGGCTGTAATGATACCTTTGAATTTGATTTTGCCATTCACTGGATAATTCAAGTATCATATACATGTTCGCCCTAGGTGGCAGACCATTTAAAGCGGGTATATACGATCTTGTCAAATATTTATTAATTAATATAAAATGTGCAAAAAACTTATTATACATATATTTCAATATAAACTAAAATACAAGTAAAGAAGAACATTTGTCGGAAAATGCGAAATAAGCAGAATATTTAAAACTGAAATCGAAAAAGCCTGTACAGCCGAATTCGCCAGCATGTATATCATGCATGTACGATGTGACGATGTGAATCTAAATTTAGTTTAACGGTTCATTTTAAATTCCTGCAGCGATATTGATTCATACCACACACAAACACTTACTTAAAAGACGAATGCATCGGTTATTGTAGGAAAATATGTACGAATTATCTTCGTCACAATCAGCTTGGTGCGCAAGTTTGCATTTGCTGCATTTTATGAAATTCGTCTTAAATGTATCATATTTGTTTCAATATATTACAATTAAACGCATTTAAAAATCGAATATACCCGCTTTAAGTTATGTTGGTTTTTTTTTATAAGAGATGTACATGAATATGTGTGCCAACTATCATTTGCATACTTTTGACAGTATTGAAATTATCATAACTATTTATCAGCCTTGAAAAAAACTGACAACCATGATGCAAAGTTGGCCATAAAAACTAATTTTCTTTGAACGTTCTGCTAAATTGTATTTCACAAGATTGGCTTACTCAATAATTAGACAATCTAAACAAGAATATTTACCTACTTACTTCCCAATATTACCATTCAAAGTATCATTACATCCATTCAAAACTGTAAACTAAACATACCATTGGCTTTCTTTTCCTACAAATTATTGCAAAAGTAACTTAATATTGATTTTATAAAAGGTACCAGATAACACAAGACTAAACAAAAGGTCCAACAAGATGTGTTTGTGAAACACAATGTCCCCCTATATGACGTTTGACCTTAAAGGATGACCTTGACCCTTCACCACTCAAAATGTGCAGCTCCTTGAGATACACACACATTTCAAATATAAAATTTCTAGCTTCAATATTGCAGAAGTGACATTACATGAGCAATTTTGACCCATATATTTGCCCTTGAAGGATTACCTTGACCTTCCACCACTCAAAATGTGCAGCTCCATGAGATACACATGCATGCCAAATATCAAGTTGCTATCTTCAATATTGCAAAAGTATTCATAAAATGAGTGATTTTGGCCACATATATTTGACCTCTGACCTTGACCTTTCACCACTCAAAATGTGCAGCTTCATGAGATACACATGCATGCCAAATATGAAGTTGCTATCTTCAATATAGCAAAAGTTATTGCAAAATGTTCAAGTTGGCGCAAACCAACCAACCAACCAACAGACCAAAAGACAGGGCAAAAACAATATGTCCCCCACTACTATAGTGGGGGACATAAAAAAGCCGCCCAATATTGCTCACTTGATGTCAACAGCTATAATAAAGATTGCTGAACTCTTATTGATTTGTGGGGTTGATTAACTTGGAACATAAGATGAATCTGATAGCTCATAAATTTTTGTAATAGATGTGATCTCCAAGGAAGGAGCAAATTTTAACCAAAGGGGCATTATTTAAACAATCCTGATAGTGGACCAGTTAGAGACGCTACATGTAGATACCAAATACAAATGTATAAATGCTCTTTCCTTTTTGTTACAGGGAAAAAATAAGAATGTGGCGTCTCATCAGGATCCAAACTGTTTGCTATTCTAATAATATTCTATGAAAAAAACTCTAAGAAAATGCTAGTTTTTGAAATTCAGCAGATGAATTAAGGCAGGAGACACATTTCCCAGCATGCAAAGGGTTAACAGCTGTTTTTGAGGATACAATTATGTTAGCGAAAAGCCATAAGCTGTTTAATGACAAAAGTTATGTTAGTAGTTTGACATCCATTCATGTGTGCTTCTTCATGATAATGGCATCATCTATTTATTAAATATGATGTATATGATATAACTAACCTTCCATGGTAGATCAGACACACCATAGTCATAAAGAAGCTCCTCTCCTGTCTGAATGTCTCTTTGAGCAAATAAGCATAGGTATGGTTTTTTATTGACCTCTATGCATTTCATTTTGCAGTTTTGTTCTTTGCCTTTGCCATGATTAACAAGTCGACCCAAGAACTGACCACTTTTGACTTCCAGGGTAGAATCGATGCTGAAAACATACATTTGTAAGTTAGTTAATCAGTCTTGACCTTATCTGTGATTTTTTTTGCTTTAATTTGTTACAGCCTGTGCCTTTTGAATTGGGAAAATTAGCGCGATAAACCGTGAAATTGGGGAAAAATAGCGCGATAAACCATAAAATTGGGAAAAATGAAAAGCATTATAAATAGGATTATAAGTAACAGAAGTGATATTGTTTTTAAGTGCATGTTCAGGGAGTTTTCTAGAAAAGGAGTCTGGTCAAATTGTTTTTTTTTAATCAATAAAAGTGGCAAGTTTGGGAATGATTTATGGACAAAAATGACTAAATTCAAGTTATATATTTTGTAAGATGTTTAAAAAATAAAGTTGAGAACTAGATTTAAGAAATCATAATTAAGTTATATGAGACTTCATTCTAAAAAAAAATAAAAAAATAAAAATAATTTTTTATTTTTTTTTTGGAAGTTGGGCTTTTTTTGGGAAATTTTGGTCAGAATTTTGGGAAAAAAACATGTATTTTTGCGATTGGGAAGCAGCCGAAATTCGGCTGTAAATTTGAGCAAAAAAATCACTGCGTATTAAAAGAGGCCTCACATTTAGGTTAACTTTACTTTCTATGTAGACCTAATCCTACATTAACAGCATTCATATATTATGTTGGTGCATTTGTTTGCTTGCACACATATCCCCACCAGTTTGTTCATATATACACATATAGGCATGAAATATTACCTCTGATACTAAGTTGCATCAAAATGTTTCCCAGCAAAGTGTCACATTCCTCACATTATGATCATGTAAATCATACAATGAGTATTGGAAAACTTACTGCAAATGTGCTGCTTATATTTTCTTTTTCAGTAACTTCCATTTAACCGTATAGGCATTACAAGAGCTGTCAGAGGACAGCGCGCTCAACTATTCTAGTGCTTGACAGTATAACGTAAGCCATCATGGGGTAATTGTTCATATTCAATAAGTTCAAGGTAATATGGTCATATTATAAGTAGAAGAGGGCAATAATTGAAACATATTGATCACTTATGTATTAAACAAGTTGTACTTTATAGACAATTCTGAGTTCAGGTATATTTTCCACAATCTATTGAGCATTTGTGAAGACATAAAACAAACCAATAAGATTGTATTTCAAGTTTGATAGCAATAGCTTGGGTGGGATGGTTGGACAGTCCTTCAAAAATAAAATAAAAAAATATTTGTTGATTTTTTACAATGTTTTAAAGAAAAAAACCTTTTTGGTGGGGGCTTGGGTCTGAGAGAAGGGTATAATGTGCGGTAGTGGTCATCTATTAGATGATCCAGAGCTCCAGATAAGGTTATGTGAAATTCTTAAGTTACTACCAGATTTTAAACAAGAGCACCGCCTTGCGGGTGCAGACCGCTCATCTATTTTCTTTTCAAAGGTGAAGGGACTCTCATTTTCAATCACAAAGAAGGGAGGGGTGGAGTGATGAGGGGTTTATAGTGTGGGGTTGTGGACATTTATTACATTATCTTCCCAAAAAGCGAAAAAAAAAAAAAAAAAAAAAAAATAGGGGGCGGGGGGAGGGGGGGGGTGGCAGGTGGCGATGGGGGGGGGGGAGTATTTTTTGGGTGCGATGGTTGGACGGTATTTCAAACATAACCATTTTTAAAAAAAAATGGGTGGGGGGGGGTTATTTTGTGATGGGGGTGGTGATATTTGTAAGATGAGATTAAAAAAAAAAATAAAAAAAAAAATTGGGGGGGGGGTGGGGTGGGGGGATAGTGTGAGGGTGTGGTGGTCATTTGTGAGATGATCTTGAAAAAAAAAAAAATTAGGGGGGGGGGGGAGGGCGGAGGAGGGGAGGGCACGGGGGATGTTTTGGGTGGAGTCTTTGTGGTATGTCAGGTAAGAGTAGTTTCGTCAAAGTATCAATCAAATCTAATCATAAATAAAGAAGTTATGGCAATTTTAGCAAAATTTAATAATTTGACCTTGAATCAAGGTCAATCAAAGAACAAGGTCAATTCAACTTGCCTGGTACAGTACCCTCATGATAGTAAGAAAAATTTTGAAGTTTGAAAGCAATAGCCTTGATACTTCTGAAGTAAAGTGGATCTAAACATAAAATTTTACAAAATATTCAAAGATACTAAGACAGAAAAGGGCCATAATTCTGTTAAAATGGCAACCAGAGTTATGCAACTTTGCCTGTACAGTCCCATTACAATAGTTAGCGAGTTTTCCAAGTCTGAAAGCAATAGCTATGATACTTTAGAGAAGTAAACTGGACCAAAATACAAATCTTAACCAAATGTTAAGATTCTTGTACGATGATCATAAACCAACCGACCAACCAACAGACAGGGCAAAAACAATATGTCCCCCACTACTATAGTGGGGGACATAAAAACCGTATGATTATCGCAAGATCTCGCCAAAATTCAACAATTGACAGACCCAGCCGTACCTCATTTAAAACAACAACAATATTTCTTATATAGGACCCAACAATATTTCTTATAAAGTACCTGACAATATACCTTATACGGGACCCCACAATATTACTTTTATGGGACCCAACAGTATTTCTTATATGAGACCCAACAATATTACTTATATGAGACCCGAAAATTAGTGTAAACATGTTTATTTCTTATATGGGACCCTACAATGTTTATTACTTGTAAGAGGCCCAACAATGTTTATTACATGTATTTAGGCAGAGGAAGAAATATTGCAATAATAAAGCTTCAAACTAGGATACATTGTAAACAACCTAATTAATAAATATTAGGCCCATTGGGAATTGGCAAAAAATGACTTCGCAAACTGGAAATCTGAAATTGGAAATTCGGCAATTTTGTACAAAGATGGCAAAGATCACAGCTTAATTGCTTTATTTGTCCGTCAGACCTTATGTATCTGTTTTACTTGAAAACATTTTTTAGAATAAATTTTCACAATTTCAACCAAAATGTTGCTAAAACTTTCAGCATGCCCTTATTTTTGCATATTGAGTTTATAGCAGCGCCCATGCCAAAGTTTAACATGGAATAATCGAAGAAAAAATATTTTATTGTAACAGAACAGTTTATTTCATTGCCAGTATGTGTACATTTTTAATTCTGCAAAGTAAAATTGGAGTCTGATGCGAAAAAGATGAAGACATGGAATTATAATAAGTGAGACCAATTTCGGACAAATGTGTGTTTTCGGATTAACTGAAGGTCGGTGTGTTCAAAATTATTGACATGTGGATTCGTAATTCTATTTTTGGAGGACAAGCGTATCTTTATAGTAGTATTCGGGTAATTTGGCGTCAGTTTTGTTTTGATTTAAACGCCCTTTGTTGCACGAAAAACTTACAAAGATTCTGCTTATAATCAAATTTTTGAATCACTCAAAATAAAATTTGCTAAAATTACTTGGAATAAACAAGGTACTCTTGTCAGGGGTGTGATTATCAAAAAAAACATTAAAAAGCCTTCAGGAAATAGCCCCTACCCCTGCCAGGGTTTAAAAATGTATTGCATTTCCAAACAGATCCAGCAGAATCCGTCACATTTTGTTTATGAAATTTTGTCATAAAAGATGAAATCAGCTGAAAAGAGGAACAATCACACCCCTGGATGTGCGAGCGAGGTAAGTATTTTTATTTAATGTTCTTTTTTAGCATGTTCTATGTTTTAAAGCTTATATCTAAATGTACGATGGTAAACAATTGTTGCGACTATGATGTCAATGTACGATGGGTCTGATAGAACAGTTGTACGAAGAAGCGTACGATGATCTTACGCTTAAAACGTATGACGATCTTAAGATAAACATACGATGTTTGATAAAATGAGCCCCTGGACTATATGCAATGATCATTGAAATTACCCAAATAAAAACGTATCTCTTTAAATTAAAATACAAGGCTTCAGAAAAAGGAATTAATAGCTTTCATACATCCTTATCTTCTAAAGATGTTTTATCATTATTAATGTAAATCATCAGACCAAAAGCTGCTGTTTTTAAAAATGGAAGAACATAAAAGTCATCTGCTTACCACCACTGCTTCCCTTTGAAAGAAAAGAAGAATCTGAAGACAGAGACAGACATTAGTTCTCTTTTATTGCCTTCTTCTCCTGTGATTAATTCTCCATGATAGGTAAGGAGAAAGTCGCCCTTGTTTCTATGAACTTCTGTTCTAACTCCTCTACCTGGTAAAAGTTGTATAAAACATTATGCTAACAACCTATATGCCATATGGAACAAGAGCACAGCAGAGGGAGCATTTTACACTCAAGGAAAATTACATAATTTAAGTATGACAATCATTTATCATCTGACCTTGAAACTGCTATATATATAATGACATTTAAGTGAAGTACATATAAACATCGGTCAGGTTAATGTATGGTAAAAGACAATTGACTTTGTCTCAAGTGTGAACAAGAGCACCACATAAGGGGTGCCACGCTCAGCTGCGAAAGCTTGTCATAATTTTTTTAAGGTCACAGTGACCTTGACCTTTGACCTAGTGACCCACAAATGGGTGTGGAGTGTAGAACCAGGGCTCCACACTAACGGTGGTCCATTGACCCGGGGTCAGTAAAAAAAAGGGAGGAAATATATTCAGCTAAACTAGAATTTGGTTGATCCGTAGGACCAGTTAAAAATCCCGACCAACTTATCGTAAATACTGGTGGAAAGCCGTTTTTATCAATAAAACAACTTCATATGTTCATAATAAACCGATAATTTCATCATTACTTTGTGGGCAATCTCGAGACCAGGATAAACAAGGGCTGTTTGTAAAACATGCATGCCCCCCCATATGGGCTCTCCATAGTGACAGCCATTGTCTACGTTAGCGTTACCGATTGCCAAAATCGCCATTGGCGATTACAATTCCTGGCTGGCGATTAAAAATAAGATTTTCATGAAATTGGCGATTGAAAAAAAGACCCTATGCTTTACAAATGCACACTCTAAATGCCTGTTTTCAGACCGTATAAAACGCCAAAAACATCGCTAAGATTACACAATCATTACCCTTACCGGAAAGGCCCCAGGGGATAATGACGACGGCCTAGGTCAATAATCCACATGGCTAATGTCTTAAGTGGTCATGCTTTACACTGCGACCAGACTTTTCGAGTATTTGGGTTACTTGGAGATTTACATGATAATCACTGAAGCGTGCCGTGTAATGGCCTATGCTCTAGATGTTACGATTCAACGTCATCGAATCGACCAGTACGGAATTGTCATTTAATCAGATGGGCAGAGTTATGGCATTGACATAGCCACTTAAAACTAATTTCAAAAGAAACAACGATTTTGATTGGCTAAAAAAGTAGATATGAGTAACTTCCCTTTACGGTAGCTATGCGACATGAAAGACCGATTTCGAAAGCGAGTTGCAGATTCTGGGAAAAATGGATGCTGTGAACGAAAATGGAAAGTCAAAGCAACATAAATTAACACAATTCTTTAGAAAAGAAAGCGGACAGAATAAGCTAAGGAAATTACCAAATGTTAGGTTCGCAATCCGAAGACGTCTAAAATAGCGCAGACCTGAATGCAGAATCGGAAACATCTACCTGTCAAGTCTCACGGTTTCGCCGTGAGTCTCACGGTTTTTGACATGGAATGACGGTCTCATGCTGACTAAGTAATTTCTCACGCATTTCTTCAAAAACAAAAAAAAAATGAAAAAAAGTAGTGTTTGGATTACATTAAATGTTGTATAATTACTACCGAGACGGGAGGGCTGTGGTTTCTAACCTAAATACCACATGTACCGAAAACTGTTTTACGGTGGTAACAGGGATCATATTTTCCCGCAACATCAATCGGTCCGGATATAAAAGTATCCGAAAATGTGTGTCCGAAATCATGACAAATTACGTTAAAATATATTAAATAAGGTGGTAAAATACATGTACAAGTACAATTCCCATAGGCATTTTTTGAAACGGAACGAGTTTTCTCAAATGGTTTTATCATTTGGTATTTCATTGTTGTTTCGTGTGCTGTTTTATCAGACTTTTTTCATCGTTGTCAATATTATTAATCTGTGAAAGTCTATACCCATGTTTTAAATTGTTGTCGACACAATAATATCTTACAAACATGCACTGAACCAAACAAATGTATGTGCGTAGGTTGGCTACTGACAACAACAAACCAAATAATTAAGAAATAATTTGTTGTCAAATAACCCACGTCCGATAGTTTAGATGCGCAGGGATTTAATCACCAGAGCAAAGCATTTGAAACCACGAATCTAATTTTCCGGCCGTGAGTTATTCAACAACGAAGTACAAGAATATTTCGATTCTAACACGGTTTTACTAAAGATTTATTCAATGTATTTTATTTTTCTTGTGCACTATTTTATGTGAAGTTCCGCCCATAAAAATAACTTTCGGCTGTTCTGTCGATCAGATCCGCGACTTTCATTCATAATTTTATTACCGGATTATTACGCTGGTGGAAAATGTATCGGCATGTTTGGTTTAGTTACAGCGCGTGCATTCAGACGCGTCTTTTCGGGTGCGTCTTTAATCCGCTGTTCACAAGTTTTTGATTCTTGGTCTAACGTGCAATAAACCGGTCCTGACCGGTTTAGAGACTGCAGTGAATGGTTTATCACACATAATCGAGATAAGAATGTCATTAGGGTGTGTTAGCATGTCCACTGTGTAATCGATTTCATGACATGGGAATTTTAATAGCAAACAGAATCGGACCGACTGTTAGGGATTTTCAATCAGTCTTTCATGACCCCAATCGGTCTAGGACCGACAAAACCGAAAAAAATATGATCCCTGGGTGGTAATGTATCATTATCACTACGCCACCGGTGTCTGTGTAAACAAAAAAATCTCCTGCAAAATGTCAGCAAGTGGCTCACCAGCGAAGAAAATTTTTCAAGCAAAAAAAGGGCTAATTTCAGACAAAAATAGTCTTAATTTTGCTCAGGACATTTTCAGGTGGGGCATGCCCCCGGACCCCCCTAGGTTTGGCGACTAAGTTTTTTTTCCTTAGCGCCAACCTAGCATTGTGTGAATATGTTTTTGACACTGTGACCTTGGCCTTTGACCTAGTGACCTGAATATCAATAGGGGTCATCTGCCAGTCATGATCAATGTACCTATGAAGTTTCATGATTCTAGCCATAAGCGTTCTTGAGTTATCATCCGGAAACCATTTTACTATTTAGGGTCACCCCGACCTTGACCTTTGACCTAGTGACCTGCAAATCAATAGGGGTCATCTGCGAGTCATGAGCAATCTACCTATCAAGTTTCATGATCCTAGGCCTGCGCGTTCTCGAGTTATCATCCGGAAACCATTTTACTATTTTGGGTCACCGTGACCTTGACCTACTGACCTGAAAATCATTAGGGGTCATCTGCAAGTCATGATCAATCTACCTATAAAGTTTCATGATCCTAGGCCTAAGCGTTCTTGAGTGATCATCCGGAAACCATTTTACTATTTCAGGTCACCATGACCTTGACCTTTGACCTAAAAATCAATAGGGGTCATCTGCGAGTCATGATCAATGTACCTATGAAGTTTCATGATCCTAGGCCCAAGCGTTGAGTTATCATCCGGAAACCACCTGGTGTACGGACCGACAGACTGACCGACATGTGCAAAGCAATATACCCCCTCTTCTTCGAAGGGGGGGCATAAAAATAGCAATATATTGGAAATTCAATTTTGTCTAGAAGCCCGGATGACAAAACCCTGTTGTCGGATCAAAAAATTGATTTGCGTTTCGCAATTGTCTCCCGCAAATGTCTCCAGACTTCGCAATGATCAATACACAAATTAACATAAAATTCGAAGCGTTTGGATTGAGAAATGAACAAAATGGTGTTTTATTATTTTGAAAAAGCAGCAATAATTAGCATTGTATCGATCTTAGTACCATCAGAATTTACTTTGTTTACCGTCAGGGTTCGACACTAAGGCACGTCCGACAGACATTGTCTAGTAAGATCGGTGGTCGGGCTAGTAAAACTGTGGGCTAGCTTGTCCGACTGGTCGTACATACAAAATCTATACTGATTCATATAACTATAACTAACCGAAAACCTTTTTCTCTTGATGTGTAAAATAACTATTGTATCCATTATTTACATCAGAACAAAACTAGCGTATATAAATAAACGCGGAGCATTCACATGATTCATCGCTATTTATAGACGCGAAGGAGAGCTTCCCGCAGAAATAGCTTGTTTCCATTGGTTGTCATGAATATTAACCCTTTGCATGCTGGGAAATTTGTAGTCTGCTAAAATGTTGTCTGCTGAATTTTTAAAATTAGCATTTTCAATTTTTTTCAAAGAATACTATCAGAATAGCAAACAGTTTGGATCCAGATGAGACGCCACGTTCTGTGGCGTCTCATCTGGATCCAAACTGTTTGCAAAGACCTTCAAAATTCCGTTTCAGCACTGAAAGAGTTAATGATTTTCTACAGTGTCATAGAACTTTACATCATGTTTTTACGACTTCTATCCAAAATCGCTATCGTCGATGTAAACATTTTGGTGACCGCGTAGCAGACGAGAGAATGTAATTTAAAGAATGGCTTTGTTCAAGGTTGGATTTTCGTCCGACAAATAAGTTAATAAAGAAGAATCAGACGGTAAAACTGACACAGATTATGATGGAAGAGGGCCTTGGAGCTGTGGTAGCATGGAGCACAGCGGTCAAGGAGGCTAGAATTTGATAACGTTTAATAAATGTCACCTGCTGTACAGACATCATTTGTTTAACTGGTGATAAACAGTGAAATTATAACAAACAATTTATGTTGTTAAATAGTTTTATATTATTTTTTACTCTGTGCATCAAATAACTTTCTTGTGTTCACTATTAATTTTCTGATGAAACCTGATTAAACAGTTACACAACACAATTCTGTTTATTTGCTATGTCATTAATGGTCTAGTAGACATCAGATTCGGGCTAGTACATTTTAAGAGGAGCTGGTCCGATGGTCTGGCTGTAAAAAAAAGTTTATGTCGAACCCTGACCGTGCAAATTTACAATGGAGTGCGCCGAATAATGTTTTGATATCGCAGGAGAGTAAGCGTATGTATTTTCAAGATTTTCAAGTTTTCGCAATGTGGAATTTCATTCCAAGGGTGGTTGAACCTCTGCCTAAAAACCTTAAACTAATGAAGAGAAGCTTGAAGTACAGAGAAAATATGAAAAGGATAAGAGATAGTTTAGAAGATAGTAGTTTTCTTTTTATAAATGCACAATACATTGTGAATAGTCCGGAAAGTAAGCTGAACTTTATGTCAAATAACATTGTCGGACCACTTGAATCTTGGAGGACCAGTAAATTCTGAAAGCTGGTGGTCCTTTGGGTCAGTACGTAAAAAAAGTTAGTGTCAAGCCCTGGTAGAACTCATCAAGGTGCATCTACATATGAAGTTTCAAAGTTGTAGGTGGAAGCACTTTCATTGTAGAGTAAAATGTCAAGGTTTTAGCATGACACAACACGACGAGCTGGCTATGACAAAACCTCGGGGGTTTTCTCCGAAAACATCGAACTAATAAAAAACTACCACCGAGTAAAAATCTTACAACCTTAAGCTTGGATCAATTGGGTTATATTATAGAATTTACAAACAGGCCTTTTTCTGTCTATTCTGGGAAAAAGTACCTGGAAAAATTGGGATTTTACCAGTCCCGGTTTCTTCCGAATTGGGAAGAATTTTCATGGACAAAAGCATTGTTTGGGAAATTATTTTTCTTTTTTTTTCTTATTTTATGAAATGTTTTCATACATAGGTATTGCCTAAAAATGCTATTTAAGTATTAAACTCTTTTTTTACCATGCAACAAGCAGCTGCAGCAACAGTCATTGTCCACTGCTAACGTAAGTATGAGTATGATAATAAAACACAGTCTTTGTTACGTTTGAAGTTCAAATGATATACATAGCTTGATATGTCATTAAGTATTTTTTATGAACATTCAGTCGAACGACCTGCATCCAACATATTGTTATTCAAAATTCAAGTTGCCAAATGTCTGAAGGCAACCATTATTTGAAACACAAAAGTATAGCTAAACATCATAAATGTATAGTATTGAAATGTTAAGAAGCTGCAAAGGGTAGTGACTCTGAATCTGGCAGTGGAAAATGAGTCATATTCTTGGTTAACCGTTGAGTAGACTGATTGGCGGTAGTATTTCCCCACAAAACATTCAGTTTTTGTGTGTCTTTCAGGTCATTTTTTTGTATTTTACTTCAATAATACTTAGAATTATGCGACATTTTTTTAAACTGCGTCAGATTTCTGTATTTTTTTACCTTAACTTACTCTTCCGAACCACAGTAACGTTGCAAGTTAAACTAGTCCACATTTATTTACCTCAGGCCATTGATAACGATTCTCAAACAATTTACAGTAATTAATGCGTACACATTGTTATCAATTGTTGTATACATACCTGATAATTCTGAATAATCCAGCACTTCAATATTTAAAAGCTAATTCTGACCGAAAATGACCGTAAATGTGTCTTAAGAAATGCATAGACACAAGCGTCCGTCATTGTTTGTCTGAAGTCTCAAGATCCCAAAATTGCATTATGGAACGCTCGATACTATGACATTTTACGCATTGGCATGTTAAAACACGGTGCCCAAATTATTTAAAACACAGTATCTACTGAGAAACGCATTTTTCGGCTCCATTATTTCGGTTGGAAATTGGGAATTTTTGTTTAGATAATTGCGAAAAAAACATCCATATTTGGCATTGGGAATGGGTCCGACTATCGTACCTGTGAGATAGGCAGAAAAAGGCCTGACAAATGTCCAAGCTACAGTGCTTAAGTTCATTTTGAAATATTTCAAATTAATTTAGCTTTTTTCCAATAGCTTTCTCTGGATTAAACTATTTAAGATGTAAAACAAGTTTTAGTGTTGGAAGGGGAAGCTTGGTATTAGTTTATAGCCGTATGGATACATATGGCTGAATGTTACTGCTTCAATATGATTATCATAAAGTCTTTAAAGAAAGCTACAACAATCCATATTCCATTAAAATTTTCCTGTACATTTTTGCAAAGAAATATTCAACTTAGTCCTTTATAAAGGACACAGAGGGAAAGTTGAGAAAAAAATCGGTTTAAAAATAATACAAGGCATTTTTCATGAACAATTCTAGGGAACAGTTAAGCATTTGAAATGTTTGATTCCATTCATAAACCCATGTGGGACAGACAGACACAGTGATTCCAGTATACATTTAGCCCCAATCACTTGTGGTAGGGGAAAGCCATATAAAAAGATTCAGCTTTTAAATGGAGCAAATAATGGTTATAACATGTAATTAACCTTTAGTTTATGACGATTTATTGCAATTTCTCCCCAAAAGTGCTGGTCACATGGTATTTTTCCCCTTTTGAGAGGCTAAGGCTGTATCCCAGGTTTAATTGTTTGTTTGCCCTTTTTATTTCTTTAAACATATACAGGCAAATACATATAGTGCCAGCTGAAATTGAAATTAATAAACTTCTTTAAATGACTTAAGGTCAAGGCTATCTGTCAACAAGAAATACCTTTAGGTGGAATTGTATCCACACAAAATCCACCAAGATCTGCATTCTTTTTTATACTTTCCTCTGCCACCAAGTCTGGATTGGTTCTTTCGTCTTTTCTTCTTTTTGACCGCATCTGTTTATACATACAAGGAAAACCTTCACATTCCTTGGTAGATTTTGATACAAAGAGGAATCTTAAATAATGCATGAGCCACAGTGCAATCTCCAGGGATTTTCTTAAGAACTTTTCTTCCACTTGCACTGGGGGCAAGTCACTATGAACATCTACTTGCCCACAGCGAAAACAGGTTGTCCACTTTCACAATTATGCTTATTAAAATATACTTTAAAAGATAAACATAAGAATGCAATCTGTTTATTTTATATCATGTAATCAAGGACAGGTTTTATCTCCTTTGTGACCCGTCGAAAAATGGTCTTTTCCACTGGAATTTTTTTCCCCTCAGCCGGTAAATTTTTGCCTCAATTTTTGTTTAACCTTCAAATATATAAGTAAACCAGATCCAGTGTAGAAAATAATAAAAATATTGCATAGAACATTAACCAGCTTTCATACAACTTGTTAACAGTACCGGCCAACTTCAAGTGACCCACTTCATTCAGAGGTTGGGGAAGAATGACCCACAAATACAATGTCCCTGAACCAATCTCTCAGTTTAAATTCAGTAATTTGCAGAATAATTTTAAACTAAACATATAAATAAACTTAAACTAAAGATTATCACCACCAATATCAATGGGTAAACAGCAATAAATACGGCCTGGGGGCAAATACAATGCAATACAGTATATTACCTCGTGCACAAAAGAATCTGCTAGGCCCGTATTCACCAAACAATTCTTAGACTTAAGTCTAAGAATAAAGAAAATTGATTAGGTCGAGTCCGTCAAGTCGAGTCCGTTAGGTCGGTCATGTCGGGTCCACTGTCCGCGTCGAAAAAGAGCATGGCGATCCCAGCAGGCATAGCATCCATCCGATTGGTCGCGAGCCCCATTGGCGGGTTTTCTTACAAAGTTGTCGTTCGTTTCTTTCAAAGTCCATTCGGAATGGGAATCAGACAACTCGCCCCAAAGAAATCTCACCCCAAGACAATTCGCCCCTGAAATCTGAACAAGCGTGAAATGTTAAACGACGTTTAATTTGACGGCATGCTTTCATTTTCTGTTCAAAGATTTTTTAATCAGACATATTGTATGATAGTTTGGTTTAAATATAGAAGAATAATTGAATGCTTTTGTGTTAGTTATGTTTTGTAAAAGTGTGAGTTGATGAAAATTAATTATGCCGACATGCTTTGATTGTCTGGACACAGATTTATGAGTAAGACATATGGTATCACAGTTTGGCGTGATAAAAGACTACATAAGGTTATTAACAAGCTTAACCAGACAACAATGCTCTTTTTAAAGTAATTGACCACTCGCCAGCTGTCAATCAAACTCACGTAATAATCAATCAGATTTCGTTTATTGCGGCCACATGGTCCGACAAACAAAGACTTACGGAGTAATGGAATAAGCGTTTTATGAAAACACAACTTAGTGGGCGGAGCGATTGCGTATTTGGCGACTGATCATTTAAGAGGGCTGTCTGTATATAAAGCGGGCAGTTTTCAGTGAATCATATGCCCCAGACCAGACCACGATACTAACCTGGCATATTACAAAAACACATAGGAATGCTGTCTTTGCTTTTATAACCAGAAACACTAACGTGTGCGCTCTCCCTAATACCAAATTTACTATCATCTCAAACTCAGCCCTCTCTTCTTTCATCAAATAAATGACCTATCAAAACTAGTCTGGCCCTTACAACACCACAGTCTCACAAGACACTTAACACAGCAATAAGAAAGAATTTACAAAGAAATTTTCTACCCCCAACGAACTAGTCATCGGCCCAATCAAACAAACATAGTCCCTTTCTTCTATCATCAAATACATGATCTTTCAAAAACTAGCCTGCCCTTCGCAATAACATTCAAACTATATACCAAATAGCAACAGAGAGAGCCCACGTTACCGTAAGATATGACACAAGACAGCAGAACTACACATGTATATAAGTACCGATACTAACACTATGTACTAATATGTCCTCCGCGAGAGACGTTAAACGGGGGTGCAGTGTATCGGTGCTATACACCGGGCACTTAAAAGAACCAGGGGCGCCTCTGGAATCGGGGCGTTTCCTGTATCCTGCTCGAACCCCCACTAACACCTCTCATGGGGCGGAGAGCACAATAACCACACTTGGGTAAATGAAAGCTAGAATACAGGACATAAACTATAATACTATGAGTTTTACAAATTAATATAAAACATAAATAAATCATATGATATAACAACGGCATTTTGAGATCATTTATTTACTTTACCTATCCAATTATAATAGCAAATATAACATAACTACAAAATAAATACATCCCAGCTTGATACATGGTCTGGATGTTTGGCAGGTGGGTGGGAAAGAACGATGGTGACTCCGGGTGGGGCTTTGGGGGGCTCCATGGTTGGTTCTTGACTGATCTGTTGTCGCGCGCAGCGAGAGGGTGGATGAGGGTGCTTGTCTCGAGGGTCTTCAGCGGTTGGGTGCTAGGGCCGGGGCCGTATGCGGGCGCGGGGGGGGGGGGGCTCGGGCTCGCTCGGCGTGGGTGCGCTTGTGCGGGGGCGGCGTGTTCTGCGATCTGGGAACTGCAACGATATACAGCCCTTCACGACTGACCGACGACCGTAAATAACCGACAGACATCTCCTCTTCCGCTCCAGACAAATGCACAACAATCACATACCACATACTATACACAACCATACACAGATCAACATCAAGGGACCCGGAACACATGGGCGTGGCACTCTCATACACATCACCCGTTATGAGTGGGGGGTTGTGAGAGCGTTATGTGTGTGTATTCCGGGTCTTACTTACCGAGTGGTGTTGGTATGTGGGTCGCGTTGAGTGTCTTGTACATAAGTAGTGTGCGGGACACTCGGCGGGATCCGCACCTCATCACCACCTTACGGTAAATAACACATTAAGGTCTCATTGGCCAACGTGCACGAAACTCTCTTTAAAATTAAATTATTTGGCGAATACCCGGGAAGCCGGGGTAAATTTGACCTACTTTGGCTCTAAATTAATCTTTTTCCCCTGAGAGGTCACAGGGGCAGGTCGGGCTACCATAACCTCGTGAAGAGGCCAGTAGGACCTGTAAATAAACTCTGAAACACACACAGTGAATCATAAATTGAACTAATTTATATAAATATTTCAAACATTTGTGCTTCTTTAATGTAGGATACAATAATTTTACTGTGAGAGTAAGTGAGTTTTGTGTTTCTGCAATGGCAGAAGTGGTAAAGTGCATACATTGTGGAAAGACAGTTGGGCAGAGGCAACGTGCTGTTTCTTGCGATGCCTGCGAGCGATGGCAACACTTAGGTTGTGATTCTGGTAAGTGAACTTATAATATAATTATTTGTTATGACTTACATTTTTCAGGTCAGGCATATAATGTTTTCCCATAACTAATGAATCTAAATCATTTGATACTTGCATATTATCGGGTAATCAACCAATGTCCGTTAATCCGTTGACACATAACAGATACCTGATAACGATAATAAAACATGTCATATAAATGTGGGAAGTCGCTTGACCGTTACCTTTGCGTTATATCATATGGGTAATGTACACCGCTGCTACACCCGATAATTAATTAAGCATTGTTGAAATCCAACATAAAGTGCTGATTACATAGGATTTAAAACAATATGTTTGTACTTTTACCTGAAATAATGAAATATGAATGAATATTATAATATTATGTGCATTTTATATTTATGATAAGAATTTACATCTTAACGTTTTATCTAATTTATACATAGTAAATAATCGTGATTATTTTTAACTAGCTTAACGCCCTTAACAATATTATTTCAGATATAAATTTTTACGTTTCGCACGTCGATTTTGGTATTTTCTTTACGAGTGAAACAATATAGCCAATACAAAATATCCTATTGATTACTCAAACACACTCTTTTACTATATAACATCGTGCATTTTTAACCATGGAATATTTTTAATATGTTATATAAGACTACTTGCTATACTGTCAGTGTCATGCGGAAATTGACCTTATTTCTTTATATCCACCTTCACATTTTATTAGCGCCGTCTTTAATTAGGCTATCTCTAATAAAGAACAGATAACTGTGAAATTAATAACAATGTGCAACGGTGATGTGGATACATCCTCGTTTTTAATTTTACATGTACACAACAATTTAGCCATAAATGAAATCAATTATTTTGGCAGTAAATCCAATTTTTCCAGTACAGTAGCCAGGTGCCTGTGTATTTAGCTGATAAGATATATTCACCACAGCAGGTTGCTAATACACAGTGTAGACTTCCCCTGTTTTATTATTGTATTTGTTATTTACCTGATTGGATTAAATGAGTCGCGTTCTGGGAATAATGGGCATAATGCATGTGCGTAAAGTGTCGACCCTAAATTGGATTTTTGCTAAAAAGACACTTCATTTAAACGAAAAATGTCATAAAAGCGGAAAGTGCCGTCCCTGATAATTCGTGCGGATTGTACAGGCTAATCTGGGACGACACTTTAAGCACATGCATTATGCACAGTTTTCTCAGAACACGACTCAAATAAAGTATATTCATTCGGGTCTGCTAGCGTTATGTTAAGGGTCATTTTATTTGAAAAGCTGGGTTTCTGTCATAATTTCCATCGTTTTGCTTGTATACACAATTTGATGAATTTATTGGCGCGATGGAGTATAAATCATGCTGACAGAATAGTATCAGTTTTTAATTATGTGTAATTTAATTCGCATCTTTCGCTTAACTCGAAGTTCAATGTCACGCGCACTTCACAAACATCACGTTTCATTGTATTTATTTTTATAAATTATGTACAAATATTAAATGTTATATACATAATTATGTTTTGTTTATTTACTTAACTAGAAAGAAATAATAAAACATTGCTATATATAAAGCGCTTTACTTTTGCAAAATTCTACAATTAAATAAAGAAATATCGTATTTTATTAAGTGCACGTGCTTGACATTATAAAATATTAGTATTTTATTGTAAAACAATCGAAATTTGACCTGAGATTTGATGCAAGTCACAATTTATTTAGCGGCCGGTATTCTGCTCTCGGCCGCTGATGGTGTATTGTAGTTTATACAATTATGATAAGAAACTGTAGCAGGCAACAGGCATCAGGTTGATAAGAAGAACTGATGTATTTATTGAACGCGAATAACATCAACAACTAATAATGTTTTGAAATTATAAATTTGCCCATAATAATTGTATAACATTATTCATCAAGCGCAAAGTGCATTAAACGCTCGCCCGCTGTTGGGTATTTTATATTTAGTAACACCTTAATACCATCATTTTTAAACGGAGAACTCTTTTTGTTAAGTGTACGTGCTTGAAGTAATGTTGCTCTTATTTATATAAGACTACTTGCTATACAGCCAGTGTCATGCGAAAATAGATCTTATTTCAGTAAATAACATTACTTCGGCATTGTAAAATTGCGTATTGTATGATTATAATATATAGACATTTATTTAATGTACTGATATCTAAATCAACTTATGATTTTACCGGTATTATGGCATTGAACGCGTATATAAAAGGCACATATACTATTCTTATTAAATCATATTAATACTTATACTAATTTAAGTCATCACATAATCAGATTGCGCACTGCGTGTAATCAGATTATCACCTTAAAACGATTCCGATGGATTATTAAATCGAGCTTACTATTCAAATCAGTGATTCCTTGTGGTACAATCAAGCATGGGATAATGGCAGACATACCCATGGCACAGTTCATGATTTATTTTATGTAGCTCACAGCCGAGGATCGAACCAATGGTATCTGATATTTTGAAGCGGATATGTTGCCACTAGGCTATACGAGGTTTCAAGAATGAACATGGGTCAGTTACTCTATCGGTATAGAATCTGACGGTGTTTACAACATGATACAGAAGCATAAATATTACGTATCTGAACATCATTCTTTCATGTTAGTTTGAAAAAGTATGTGTATTTCTAGGTCTTTGATGTGCTGATTTAATTTTATTTGTTTACCTTACAGACTCTGGAAAATGGCCCTGAAGCAGATGAGACGAATTCCACACCAGAAACTGAGGAAATGTCAGATAACCGTTCACCAGACTTGAGTTTCGAGAACGAGGCAGATGGTTTGTTGGTTGAAAGCAGTGCAT
Organism: Dreissena polymorpha; assembly: GCF_020536995.1. Classification (NCBI taxonomy): domain Eukaryota; kingdom Metazoa; phylum Mollusca; class Bivalvia; order Myida; family Dreissenidae; genus Dreissena; species Dreissena polymorpha. Next base: position 32,759,621 of record NC_068365.1, read on the forward strand.
CACTACTAGACGTATCTCTAAGAGTGAGTTGTTTTATCGTTATACAAAATGTTGTTGAATAAAGATAATTTGAAACAAGATGCGTTTGTGAAACACAATGTCCCCCTAAATAATGTTTGACCTTGAAGGATGACCTTGACCCTTCACCACTCAAAATGTGCAGCTCCATGAGATACACATGCATTTCAAATATAAAATTGCTAGCTTCAATATTGCAGAAGTGACATTACATGAGCAATTTTGACCCATATATTTGACCTTTAAGGATGACCTTGACCTTTCACCACTCAAAATGTGCAGCTCCATGAGATACACGTGCATGCCAAATATCAAGTTGCTATCTTTAATATTGCAAGTGTATTCATAAAATAAGCGATTTGGGCCACATATATTTGACCTCTGACCTTGAAGGATGACCTTGACCTTTCACCACTCAAATTGTGCAGCTCCATGAGATACACATGCATGCCAAATATCAAGTTGCTATCTTCAATATTTCAAAAGTATTAATAAAATAAGCGATTTGGGACAAATATGTTTTACCTCTGACCTTGAAGGATGACCTTGACTTTGACCTTTCACCACTCAAAATGTGCAGCTCCATGAGATACACATGCATGCCAAATATCGAGTTGCTATCTTCAATATTGCAAAAGTATTCATAAAATGAGCAATTTAGGCCACATATATTTGACCTCTGACCTTTCACCACTCAAAATGTGCAGCTCCATGAGATCCTCATGCATGCCAAATATCAAGTTGCTATATTCAATATAGCAAAAGTTATTGCAAAATGTTTAAGTTGGCGCAAACCAACCAACCAACAGACCAACCAACAGACAGGGCAAAAACAATATGTCCCCCACTTCTATAGTGGGGGACATAACAAAATATTTGTAGTTCAAGGTCGCGGTGTTGTAGTGGATGAGATATCCGCCTAGCGATCGGGTGTTAGTGGGTTCACTCCTTACTTGGGAAGCATTCTAATTATCTCCTCCATGGACACCAAGTACTGGTTCTTCCCAGGAAACCGACTCGATAATGTCCATGTCTGCCTACCATGCTCGAAAGGGCACTTGGCAGTATAAATAGATAGTTGTTTTTCATGCTCTTCCCATTTTTAAAGAAAAAAACTGAAGAAGTTATCAGTTTGGTGATGCCTTAGTAAAATACAGAAAGACCTATAATCTTTACTTCAAACTGCATTTACTTTGCTTGTAAAAATGTATTTATTTATTTCAGCTCCATGACTATGGAAGGTTTACACCAGTACCCGCCATAATCCGTCATCAGTGTGAACAAGCGCAACCGGAGCTGATTTCTGTGGTTACTCAAACCGACGATACGAGAGTTCCCAGAAGTATATCAACCCAGACTTCTACTGAAACGTCGACAGTTGGGATACAAGTGGATCGGCCTAGCTTCACCTTTGAGGATATAAGGGATGATGACGATAAGGTGTTGTTCTACACTGGTATCCCAACTGCTGGAACTTTTGAGTGTTTATTTGATGAGGTCAGTGTTGGAATGAAAGCAGGGTTAGCACGAAAAACCTGTCCCCGGAAAATAAAGTGTGTTTATAAACTGAAAATAGTCATGCTAATATAAACTGGAAAAGTGGCTCCTTAAAACTAGTACAAATTAAGTTTGATAAGAAGCTGAACAAGTGAACTTTGTGAGAAATTCAGTATACAATTTAACTAGAAGTGTTTGACCATTGCATGTATGTATAAGTAATATACTATGTAATTATGTGAATAATACTTAATTTCACATTTTACAGTGCAGCTTTCATTTGTGAAAATAAAATTGTTACTGATTATTATTTTCTTGTCTCATATTCCATACAAACATTTTCAGGCAAAAAAAGAAAATTGTGTTTCTGCGTTTGTGTGTTTGTGCCAATATATTTATACATGTTTTCTTGCTTGAAAGCAGTTTTGTAAGACCAAACAAATTATAAGACTGAAATTCTGATAAATATTGTACTGGATTCAAGTTTACATACATTAATTGACACAGAGCGTTGAAAACACAGATTTCTTTTGTATACCTAAGTAAATGTTTGTCTTTAAGGTTTAGTACTGCTACTGAAGACTTAATCAACAGTTAATTTATAATTGGGAGCAATAAACCCGTCAAGAATTTTTATGCCCCCGAAGGAGGGCATATAGTGATCAGACTGTCTGTCGGTCTGTCCGTCCGTCACACTTTGCGTTTAGGTTTCGAAAAATCCTCATAACTGCTATGTCGCTTTGGATAGCAATTTCATATTTGGCATGCATGTGTATATGGACAAAGCTTTTCCATACGCACACAAATTTTGACCCCTGTGACCTTGACCTTAAACTAAGGGTCCGCGTTTAGGTTTCGAATATGCATTTAGGTTTCGAAAAATGCTCATAACTTCTATGTCGCTATAGTGATCGGACTGTCTGTCGGTCTGTCCGTCACACTTTGCGTTTAGGTTTCGAAAAATGCTCATAACTTCTATGTCGCTTCAGATAGCATTTTCATATTTGGCATGCATGTGTATATGGTCAAGGCCTTTCCATATGCACACAAACTTTGACCCCTGTGACCTTGACCTTAAACTTAGGGTCCGTGTTTAGGTTTCGAAATATGCATTTAGGTTTGGGAAAATGCTCATAACTTCTATCAAGCGTATATAGGGGGCATAAGTCATCCTATGGTGACAGCTCTTGTTTAAAACCAAGATTTCTGATACAAGTAGCAACACCTGCAGAGTACTTGTCAGATGTAAAGCAGAAGTCATACCAGCAAAGCTTCCAAGGTGTCTATTAACTCAATGGGGTTCTGAAATGATCTATACTTGGACAAAAAGCATTGTGCACAGATTTTTAATAAGATGCAGCTGTTGATACCTCTGTGTTGATTTTCTTAATTTGGTTCATGCTTGCCACTCATTAATTTCATATCATTTTAACATTTTGAAACAGATTATTATCGTAAACCCTTCGGTTTTTCTCCAAACACAGGTAAGGTAATAAGTAATGGATAATAACATAGCAAAAGTTCTTTTTATGATTTATCATTTTAAGAGCAAATCAATTTAGCGGAATAACAATTGACAATCACGTTGTGATGGTATTAATGAACCGTACACAAATCGTTGAAAAGCATTCTACATGTACTACTGTAAAATTCATAATATGAACAGTTGATAAATATTTATACATTCATACACTTTTATGTACAATATTTATATGCTTTGTAGAGCTAAATGACTATTGAAACATAAAAAAGGAGGGACCTCAATGATGTCCTGTACTGTTGTTACTTAAATTATTTTCTGATCTGGCGTTAACTTTTGTTATTTAACCCTATTCCACTTGGAAGCACAGTGAAAACAGCATAAAACCAGAACAGCATGCTAGTAACTCGCAGTCTGTTCAGGTTTTATACTGTTTGCTGCTCATCAGTATTTAAGGGTTGGAAATGAAGCCTTTAAAACTTAAATTTAGTAATAAAGGTACTTTATTACATTTAACTTTTTAAGGAACTACAAAAGCTTGAAAATACATATCTAAGTGGTAAAGGGTTAATCTCTAGAGAAAAGTGAGACATCAAAATTATAAAAACATATTCTAGGAGCAAGGGTAAGCTTGCGAGAAATTCACAATTGTGATCTTAAATTCATATTTGTTACTATTCTTTAAAGATTGCACTCAATTTCTTTTAAATCTTTCAGTCTCTTGTTTCAGTAAAATTACTTCACCAAAATTGGATGCAGTTACACGTAATTTTCTTTCATCTTCCCAAAGTACGTTCTTTCCCTGACCTCTGGTTAATTTTTCAATACTTTGGCATTCAAGTTCATCCATTTGTAGCATATCCATCATTTTCGACATTTTATCCTTCACAGTTTCACTATTCAGATCTACGCTATCACTAAAGTTATATCCAATTTCTATAAACTTTGGTAATTTCACCTCTTCCTTCTCTTCTAAAAAGTTCAAAAGCCATCCAGCTGTTGGGTTGCATATTTTCGAGTTTTGAACGGAAACTGTTCTCATTTACAGAAATCGCAAGAAGTTCTTTTCTGGTGTTATTTTCGACTGGCTCTAATTTTGACTCAAAGGTATGTTTCCGAAATGTAAATTCGCTAGACTTTTTAGGCGTTAGCTTTCTTTTCCGGGGATTATTAAATCTGTCCCACACGCATTTTTTTGAGGTTGATCTTAGAGTGCCGTCCTTTTTTTTAGCAGTGAGATCAGAAAGGGCATACATAAATGCACCAATATGGATACATGCTTCTCCGCTCCTGAAAATATATAAACATAATAATTAGACATACTTTCAAACTGCACTTTTTTTTTTGCTCGAGCATCTAAATTTTGATGAAAATTTCCCAGAAACTTGTCCATCCCGAGAATAGCTTGTGACCAGTATATAGATCTATGAAAATGATTGGTATAATGCCGATTCGGGGATCGTAACTACTAGTTCTTCTTGAATGCTCTGAGGGTTTATGAGTACATTCGTAGACCTCACAACCCAGAGGGTAAATATAGCTGGGAGTTGGATTATTGCAACTAGGATCGTAACAGAGGCATGTCTCTTGATAAATTATTTATAACCTCGTTTCAATATTGCAAGAACTTATATGAAAAACTGTGTACACTCACCCGGCTGTGCAATTACATTCCGCTGAATGAACCTGTCCAGTGACCTTTGACAGACAGAGCCACACACTGTGATCTGGGTTTTCTTTCACATTTGCACTCGGTAGAGATGGTAATACTTTGCATTTAACAAAACAATGTTCCCATTTGTCACTTTTGTCATGGTACAAAATACTGTGTTTATGTCTGTAAACATAATACAATTTTTTTATCTCAATTGTTTTTGTGTGTTCATTTTCAGCACAAAATAATTGTAGATGTCACTATCTATTAATGTAGGAAAGTCCATTAAGTCACTACTCAACGTTTTTAATACATCTGGATGTGGCAGCTTTTCACCGAGTGGCGTAAAAAGTTTTTCTGTTTTCCTTTTTTCATAATTTACTTCCGCATTCCTGTGCAGCTGTCGATCATTTAATCCTAGCTTTTGTACGCCTTTTGTCCTCAAGACAAGTTCATTCTTATTCCCTGACACATAATGATTATGAAATCGTAAATAATCCTTCAATTGTGCAACACTTAATTTGTCAATTTCGATGTCAGACAGATAACGATCGTTTTCTTTCTCATTCGACGCCATTGTTACTGGAAATCAATACTACCCAGCGATTCAATCGCACATTCTCGGCCCTTTCCGTCAAACATCGGATAAGTATTATGATAATCTGCGAGGGGTACCGAATGCCAGCGATTGAGAACCTCCAATTCCGGAGAATACTCAGGGGAGATATGCGACTTTCCGAAAAGGGCTCAGTGGCCTCCCTTATTCTAGAAGATGCCCAAGGGAAGTAACTGCCGTGAGGAGTTTGATCTAATGTTTGCGAATGGGAGATATAGGCCCGACAATTCGAGTAAAATTACATATGCAAATTTGAATTAAAAAATAGTCATGAGGATGTTAAGCAGCCTTTTTTTAAGTGGGTCTTCAACTGTCGGGTCCAAGGGCCCGATAATCGACTTTGGGACCCGACAATCGACTAAAGACCCAACAATACGGCGGTAAAATGGACGTTTGACCCACCATTTTACCCAATCTGAAACTATATATATATATATATATATATATATATATATATATATCCGCGAACGGGGACTTTGAGGAATACGCTTAGCATATTGGCATTACGTCAGGAATACTTGTATTTTCTCGCGCAAGTGATCAGTCATTTTATTGTGCACGCAATGATAGACAATATCAATGCTTAATGAGGCGATCTGGTCTTCTATACAACCGAATGAAACAATATTGTCTTAATTTGTTTCACAAGAGCATGTCAAATACTACTACTCTACTACTACTACTACTACTACTACAACTACTACTACTACTACTACTACTACTACTACTACAATTTTAAATTGAAACACGTGTACATATATTTATATATATAGTTTTCCATACAGTTCATACCGGAAAATACTTTTATAATTCTGTTTCACTTCCGGTTTCCTATCACTCATCATAACGGAAACCATCCTAAGCGTTCCAACGTCATTGGCATTTCGTTTTATTCGATATGTATACATTAGAGGATTATATGTTTCTAGTATTCATTTGATATGTCATCATTCATGTATAAACTTTAAATTTTGTTAAAGTGTTTCATATTTGATTTAAACATTTGTTTAAATCACAATTTTGTAAAAGTGCGTAATTTATAATTTTATCAATTATTTTAAAATCACATAAAAAGGAAAGCTCAGTGGCTTCCAATATTATACCTGTCTATGTTTGAACGGCTTGAATACGTGAGCTGACATTTAAATAAGGAGCTCTAAATATATAATGTAATACTCTTGGTAGAATTCAAATCATTCATCAATCAATAATATTTGTTTTATCTAATTATCTACTCAATTTACTTTAAACGCTACTCATATATAAACCTTTAGTGTAATTTGTTTAATTAAATTCTATCTAAATTGTTCAATTGGATATTTACAGCAATTGCAGTTTATTTTACAATACTGTGTTACTAGAATTCTGCCCTGTTGCGCTTATCTGATAACACATCGAGCACGCAATTTTACAACCGAATAAAGTTAATAAAACCTGGCAGACGAATGCCCTAAGGCAATCGGCAATTACATTTGCGTTATTGGGTAAATAACTATGTATACCGGTAATAGAAAATGGTCTCACCAAACAGCTTGAACTGAATAATACGTAAAAGTAATTTATACTTAACGGCGTGATATTTTAAAGGCGCTTGCTCCTTCGTTGAGACATTTGACGCTATCACATTTCATACCCGTATCCGATCATCAATGTTATATATAAAGAGTTCCTCTAAATTTGCGAACACCTCAATTGTTGTCTCTAAATTTTGGGAAACCTGTATTTTTTAAACATTTTTTGTTTCTTAATTTTCGGACATGGAAAACAATAATTATTTTTAAGTGTCCAAAAACTTAGTAATTACGGGTAATTGTTACCAGCGATGAGGAAAAAAATGCAAAAATGCATGGAATATCTGGTCGATCTGTCAACAGACGGTACTCACGGACTGACACCCCAGCCAGTTTAATGACATTCTTAGCTTTTTGCGAGAAACAACTTACATGTACCTAAATTGGTCTTCCAGTCTACTAGCTGTGAAATTGATTATGTCTTGGTGACAGAACTATATCATTTGAAGATACATATGAAATGTCGTTTTAGGACATCATGGGAATGGAAATGCAAACATATCGGCGTCGAACAGAGGCGTTTGTTCATCGAGTTCGTCTGCAACGAAAGCGAAAAACAATTTCCAATAAAAATGTCTACTCATCCGTTATTTTTGAGGACCAGCTTGCCAGCTGCATCGCCGATGTTCATAATTTGTGTTTCGTTGTTCTTCTTCCATAGGTTCGTGATTTGAAATTATATGCTCAACAAGCTGACTGAGCAATTGTATCATATATATATATTTCTTACACCTAGTTTGTTTGACAAATATCTGTAGATACATCGCTTACTTGATAGTTCAATATTTTTTTTAGATGGACCATTTTTCTTTACTTATCGTGTTAATAGGTATCCGATGCCTTAGATCCTTGGTCAATAGTATCAGTTATATTTGATTCGCGCGTCACTTTTTGTCGTTCATGAATTCATTTTTTTTCTGCATGAGATAATTTGAAATAGCTTTAGGCGAGCATTTCGTTTGTTAGTAGTTTTGAAATAAGTGAGATGTGCGGCTAGCCATTAAATCGGTTTAACCCTCCAATGCTTTGCCATGACCGTTCTTAACCAATTACCCCAGTTTCAATAGAGTTATTTTAAAAGTTGGTGTTATGTTACAAATTTAGTAGATGCAACAAAATTATCCACGGATATTGTTTCTGAATTTGTATTGTTCGCTCTATTAAAACACTTACACAGTTATTTAAATTAATTTCAGCTATTCTACTAACGAATACATCGGATACGACAAACATTCAAGATGCTCGGTAAATACAGCTCATCGTGACTCAAAAGTACTCGCGATTGTGTTTGAAGAGACCCTCATGCCCCATCTCGACGGTTTACCACTTATGTTTCTTGATATAAAATATGACGATATTTTATACCGTACTCAAACACGAGTAAACGGTCATATTCGGTGTCTAGCTGATCATCGCACGTGGAAGGTACTTTCGAAAACATCGCGTCTTCATTACCATAACTGTGAATCAAACATGGTGATCTCACTTTCCCAGAAAATCCAAAGCGTCAAGAATACCACAACCGAGTTACAATACATGTTCACAAGCTTGAATTCACCCAGAAAGCTAAGTGCAGCGGCTTTGACGGCTTTGCGCCTGTTGCTTATATTATCTGGAATAGAACCAAATCCTGGACCTTTCAACAAAGAGAATGGAGGTTAGTCCACATTTATATAGATGTCGCAAATATTCTAAAAGCAACGGAAATATTGTTGCGTTGTTGACCAATAACTACCATTGTTACATGTTATGGTTTCTTGACACATGTTATGGATTTTTATTTATATTGCAGCCGGTCCTTTATGAAGGCAAACGAACCATTACCAAAATCATTTTTCATATATGTAAATGAAGATGGGGCAATTCAAATTTGCCGCATATCTCCAGATCTCAGTTCTTTAATCGCGCCTGTCAATGAATACATTACTAGTGGGAAAGTTACTTGCCTAAATTTGAATGATTTTCAACCCCCAGTTTCTTTGCTTCAAAGCAATACATCTAAAGTATTAAGCATTACAGAGGACGATACCCATTTGGCAGTTTTCAGTAATGCAGAGTACAATTTGCAAATTTACACCCATGATACAGAAGAAAGTCCAACTCCTGCATATCCCGTTGAAAACGAGGAACAAACTGCCATAGCCGTTCAAGCTGTTGACGATGCGGATGGGTCCCATTCATTTGTTGCTACGTCGTCAGGCTTGAGTGAACTTCCTATTCCATGGAGCTACCAATCCCAGACACAAAGTACTTCACTGGTGCAACAGCATAGCGACAACATCACTCCACTACAAATACACGAGTCAAGTATTGTTTCAAGGATAGAACTAGACATATCAGAACGATATGGTCAGTCGGAAATCCGGTGCAATAGTTCAAGTCCTGAAGTATCGAATACACATAGGTGGCGGGGCGAAGCAACGGCTTATCCGGTAAGAAAATATACACGAATGTCTAGTTCAACGTCTGCAATTTAAATTATGAACTATTTTGTTAACTCTTTGTGAGTTCTAATAGTAACAGAAGTAAATAACAGTATCTAAGCGTGTACTCTATTTAGTTTTGTTAGCTCAATCGGAAGGAGACAAAAAGTCGTTTCTGACAAGTTTGCATTTCATTCTGAACTTTTTTCAAACGATAAATTACAGGAGGATTGGATAGCATTTGGTTTGAAGCATGCGTCGCATTTTGTTGAATAATTTTGAAACACCTAAAACTTTTTCAGGAGAAAACTTATTATCAACACCAGCTGGTCTTTTATTTAAGGCAAACGACCAACTGCCAATCATGTACAGGCAATATAATACACTACGTCATTACAAATAACTTGATTTTCTTTAAAGTCGTCCATCAGCTCAATACTATTGATGATGGAGATTGAAACGTTGTGCGAATATTATAATTTCTTTCCGTAAATACTAAACAAAAATTCTCTCATACGCCTGAAATTAAAGAACACAATAAATATGAAGATCGCAAATCAGTACACTTTGTCTTGGAAACAAAAGTGCTAAGGACTTACCAGTTGTTATCAAAATATTGATTTAACTTCAGCTATTGGTATACTAATATTACAAATTGTGTTTTATGATAATGAAATTGTTTTTGAATAATAACTTAAATAATCTATCTATTAAATAATCTTTTTCATTCTGTTAGCTAATGTAAGCACAGGATCGCCGTGGAGTAGTGGATATGATGTCCGCCTAGCGACCGTGTGGTCAAATTTCGATCCCGTCTGTGGGAGCGTTCATTCGATCTCCTCAAAAGACGCCAAGTACTGGTTCTACCCAGGTAACGGACTCGAGAGCGTTTTAATAAGCCCGATGCTTTTAATGCAATCAAGCTTAAATCAATAGGTTTGAGTTAACGGTTGTTGTTAGTATGTGTATACATATATATAAAGATTAATGGATATGTTGTATGAGTCGAATGAATAAAATATCTTTTTATAAACACACTTAGTACAGAAAAGGCAAACACACACACCTCTGTCATGCCTCTGTTAAGTACACACACTATTCACATGAATACAAAACAAACAAGGGCGATAACATAGATTAATTTCCACTAGAGGCAAACATAATATTCAAGTCATTGTGAAACACACAAAAAAGTGGTATTCGGTAAGTATAAGAATATAAGTAACTGGAAATGGATAGCAGACGCTGATTTGACACTGACACGTACATTATATAGTGTACAGTAAAGACAAAGGACCATTCCTCAACTCCAGCTGGTCGCAGTCACTATTCGTTTCATTTCGATATTATACACTTTATAGTGTGAAAGTTTAATTAAGCGAGATTCAACCAGTAGTCGAAGAGAAGTGAAATCAACAACCAAATAGGACTAAATATTCGTATATTGAAAAACGGAAAACAGCCTTTATTTCTGCCAAACCTCGTCTCATCCAACATGCCTTTCTTTAAGACCGTTTACACTTAAAATTTAAGGTAATTAAAACGTGAACGTTTTGTAATTGTTTTGGATGACCCATGATAACCATAACCGTTAACCATAACCTATGAGAGTAAATGAAACCCATTTTCTCTTAATTATCTATATTGTTTTTTCTTTTTTGAGATTTAACTATGTGTTGCACTTATCTCTTTTTATATGTACTTACAAGAAACATAGTTAGGTAACACATTTCAGAAAACGTGAGCACACTATGTGCTAATTTATTGTTTGGCTACTTTACTGGAGAAGTTTATATCTTGACTTGTCATGGTCAATTCGTTGCAATATGCTTCTGACAATATCAAAGCCATGTTTGAATATGTACCAATTGGTAAAGAACTAGGTCATAAGGTCAATTCTTCCACAATTTTTGTACCTTGAACTGAGGAGAGCGATTTGGGTCATTATGGCCAACTTGTTTGATTTGTTTTAAAGCCATCAAATGATTGTTATGATAAAATATGTATCTCAATTGATAACATTGTGCAATTAATATTTCAAGTCTTCATATAAAATATTAAAAACATATTTGCATATCATTTAATGTAAATATTACTTTTTGTCTCGACGTCTGATTCATTGGTAACCAATTAATGGTTAACTGATAAAAATGTTACCTGAGATAAGATGGCTTTGTTTTTTCTAATGATCAACTTATAACATAATAGATCACATGTTACTGACACTGTGTAAATGTTTATGTAAATGTTGATCTGATTATGTTTTATGAAGCTTGTTTTATGCAGACGGCAAAATATCTTCGCTATGCAGCGGTCGAAGGTAGGACGTCATCTTTTAGAAACTGGCCAAGGACACGACCAACAATACCAGCTTTGTGTCAGAGTGGGTTTTTCTATACAGGTATATAAAACTCGGGTTTATTTTGTTATAGATTTACTTTTAAAGCAAACGATGTTCAATAATTTTATGCATGTTTGGTTATTTTTCAATGAGTATTCGTTCTATAAAGATTGTTTCACTTTAAAATAATTGGTACGTAATAATGTATGAACTGTAAAATTAATTACAAAAAGCGAATATCATACGATCATTCCTATTACATGTTAATAATTGATAATACGGCATATTTTGTGTTTTTTGAAAATGTACAGCAATGATACTTTTATTTTTTCCATAGACTGAGTACATTTATGCATATTTTAATAACGACTGATTAAGAGTATTTGCACTGTCTATGTTTGAAGCTCTGGTTTAAAGATCGCATTTTTGTAACGTAAACATATATTATATTATACATATCAAAATGAAGTATAATATACAGTCTTTGAACAGATCCAGCTCCTTTGCTGACTGATTATACAGTGTGCGTGATGTAATAACTGTTAACTTGACCAACATAAGGGTCTAAACGTAAAAGCTCAAGTTTGATCGCATAAAAAGAGTACAAATATTAAACATTTTTACTCCCTTTCCCATGAGATCTAATTGCTCAGTCAAAATCCAATACTCAGCCGTTTGACCGTTCTTATTTAAATATAATTGACTGCGCAATTTTGCATAATGTAAGTCGTGCCTACAACTGTTTACACAATACAAACGCATAAAATTATTCTAAATTAGTATTTCACTTTGTTTGTATGGCATTTACTCGATATCACATAACATTAAATCGAATCTTCTTAAAAGATAGTCTTTTAGCAAGCACACCATTCAATATCGCAAACGATAAAATATTTGTGACATGTTTTGGGTAATTTTAGATGCAAACACAATATCTGAAAAGTAATGATGAGTCGTATGCATTTGAATACAATGTTTACCATTTGTAGGTAACGATGACTTGGTTAGATGTTTCTGCTGTGGTATTGGTCTAAAAGACTTTTCCGACACTGACGATCCTCTACAAGAACATGTCCGTCACTCTAGGAACTGTGCTTACCTTTTAGTATTGTTGGGAGGCCAAGACGGAATAGAACGATACCACGTGCGTTTAAACACTATAGCCGCTTTTAAGTTTTTATTATTTAATATACTTATTTCGGAGTTTGCTTGATTTTGTGAAAAGTAAAAACCCCACTAAATTGGTGGTAACACTTATCTGAACGATTTAAACTTATTTCAAAATCACATACTAGATCACATTTATTTAATGATTTTAATAAAACTATGATTGGTACAGAAAAAGGTCAGCGGTTATGTACGAATTATATGTTGATGTTGTTTTCCTCTTAAAGTTGGCAGATCGTGACTTTAACTTTGTGCACAGGTTCAGTTTTAAAGCCAGACATTTGTAATTTTTAAATAAAATGTACAATTTTAATCATTCTGTGCATATATTGTATCGGATGTTGGATCGCACAGCAGAGTTTTAACTAATTTTGCTACTATTTAATTGGTTAAAAAATCTCTGCGATTTTTAAATTTTCAGCGAAGTTTGCCAACACATGACCCCGAAGAGATCAGACGCCAGCAGCGTCTTCGATATAACAGCCAACAAAGTATGTATACGAAATTTAATTAGATCTGGATAATACACAAATCTGTTCTTTTGATATACACGATGTTGTTTTAGATACCTGTGTCAACGACGACGCGACGACGACGACAATGTTATTTATGCTAAAAAATAACGAAATATATGAGCTAATTTTGAAATATAAAACGAATGCAATCATTATAGTACAATCACTAAAGAGGTTATACAATATTGCTATCAATGTATTATTATAGCTTATAAATGAAGAAAAAAATATTTAAATTATAATTTTTGTTATCCGTACCCAGTCTACATTTTAACAAAATATTTGAAGGGGTTAAATTGCTAAATGGAGGGTGATCACATTTAAATACTTTACTGTTATCTTATGTGCATAAGGTGTTCCTGCGACTGGGTATAGGGCTAGACACGAACGGCTTCGGTCACTGCAGTCTCGATTGGATACTTTCACTAACTGGCCGTCACATGTGACCCAAAGACCTCAAGAGCTCGCTGAAGCTGGGCTGTATTACACAGGTATGTACCCACGTGAGCCCTTCGTTATGTCTTACTGCATCAAATGGTTATTTGCTTTGCTTACAATGCAACACAATGGTTGAATTTTGCCCAAAATATTTTCAGTTAACGATGATGCTCCTCAGGTATAATGTTTCTGTGAGATATAGAATATTGAATGCCTACAAGTAAAATTCATGTATTTAGTCCGTTTAAAATCACCTTCAAAACATTTTCACAAAATATTTCGTCTTTTCATTGTGGGTTATTTTATATCTCCTAGCATCCACCAGATCCCTTTCATTATCTAACAATATTATGACCAGGTAACGACGACCATTGCCGATGCTTTGCGTGTGACGGTGGATTGAGGAAATGGGAACACGGAGACGATCCCTGGATAGAACACTGTCGATGGTTTCCTGCTTGTCCTTATGCACGCGAAGTAAAAGGGCGCGATTTCATCGACCTTATTCAGCTTTCAGCTGATCAAGCTGCCGAAGTAATTACGTTATGTACTGTCTGTCAAGACATACCGATAGTTAAATCTGTATTTATTTGACCCCATCCTGGATCTGGGGTATTGTACTTCTGTGTACTGGCACCATGCTAAGGACAAGGTGCATATATGCACTTCTATTATTGAAACAGCGCACTCAACCAACGTTAAGTAAGCTCTAAGAAGAGATCACATATAAGGGTAAGTGTTGGACCAAAACATAAAAAGAAATGCACTTGAGAACCACACATCACTTAATCTTGGCATTTAAGCATAAGGCTTCGCCCACAGAAGTATTGAGACTCGTAAGGTGAAAACGTTTTCGGTCTTAAGAATGCAAAGCATAAGCACGAACATGATAGCATATTAACGTTTATACAATAAGTATTTTTCTAAATAATCATTACTTGAATATCGCATTTTAATTTGTTTATATAATACATATTCGTGATTCAAATAAACAAACGAATATTTGTTCAAATAAAAGTGAACTGTTCTCGACTATACATTGTTTGATTACAAACAACAGGCGAATACAAATAAATGTATGGATGCAGATTTTACTTAAAGTATTTTAGTTTAAAAGTTCGTTATCCATTGCTTTCCTATAGACCTTTGCATGAAACGCATAGATCTAACTATATGTATTTTTCTGTTTCAAAGGAAAACGCATCGGCGCCGCAACAAGATATGACTAACTCATTGGCTGCCATGTTAATGGAGGATCCTCTAGTTCAGAGAATTGTTGATCGACATGACAGTATGCTAAAAGAGAGCATGGGATTTTCTGAGGAAGAAATCAAACAGGCAGTTCTCGAACTCGTTCAGCAAGGTATGTCGATTATATATTTTTGTAACACAATATGACATTTTGTATGAACTGTGTATAACCAAGGTATCATGACAAATTGCTGTTTTACTTCAGATGTAAGACTTGAAACATGGTTTGCAAATTTTCAATAAATGTTTAAAATTAATATGATATCGAAAGCAAATACTTACAGAAATACGTTAACAAATAAGAAAGAATATCATATTGATTACCATTTAGCGATTAAAGGCAAATATGACTTGGCCTGTTTGACTAGTCGAATATCTATTTAGAAGTTAGCAGATTGCTCCCCCTGCTCTACGTTGGAGCCAACGTCAACGAACGCTATGAAAATGCAGTATATATTTTGATATTTGGTTTGCGACTATTTAATTGCAAATGATTACAGCATAGTGTAATACAACATTTACGACCAAGCTTAACAGTAAATATTACATTTAATTATCAAATTTACTTGTAAATTACCTGAGTCTGAAATTACACATGTCCCTGTTTAGAGTCACCATATACTTGGTGCGATTATATATAGTTTATTTCCTATATTTTTCATTTTAAATCTCATTTCAACTTCCATATATTTTTTATATAAAAGTAGTTTAGGAAAAATAAGATAAAATGTGTCTTTAATTAATACACGGGTTTTGAAATTATACATGTTGCGCGACAATCAGTATTCATATTTTTTTCTAATCGATCGGATATAATATTGCTTTATTTGATTTCCAATAAAGCACG
The DNA here is from genome assembly GCF_020536995.1 of Dreissena polymorpha. Taxonomy (NCBI): domain Eukaryota; kingdom Metazoa; phylum Mollusca; class Bivalvia; order Myida; family Dreissenidae; genus Dreissena; species Dreissena polymorpha. The sequence goes on from NC_068365.1 coordinate 32,775,439, forward strand.
TACATTTTTTAATGAACAAGCAAATGCATTTATGTAATTCAGGCAATAAAACACCCAGCATTGAAGATATTGTCACCCAAATTGAAGTTATTGCAGAGAGAAACGCAGTATCTCGGGACTTTCAGATTATCCAGAATGTTCAACAGACAGAAGGTATGGACCTAGTGTTCGTTTCGTTGATGTGTACATTATCGTACCATAATGTATTATGATTAACAAAATTGTTGTATAACTATGTAAACATAAGTAAAAATAGTATGTAAAAAGCAAACATTGTAAAACTATTATCTTAACACATGTTCACGAACTATCAAATGTAGTTTAAGACTGTTGGTAAAAGTCAGTGCGATGTCTAAATCCTGTGTGGTGGAAAACGCGTTTGCCATGAAGCTATTAAGGCAATCTAAACAAAACGAAACGCTATTTTATAAAAGCCAAATTTCACCCAGGTGTAATTAATGATACTTGTTACAAAGCTATGACAAAGCTATGACCACATAATACTGTCTATATCTACTGCTATTTGTAACCACCTTAAAAGGTCTAAGAAAATAACGATGTTTTTAATAACAATGTTTGAAATACAATTATTATCGAAGTTGATCCTAACGCAAGCTTTATTATTTTATTGATTTTATCGATAAACAAAACAATATTGTTTGATCTTTTTTTATTAAGGTGTGGCGTTTTACATATAGTCGCCTGTCAATCGTTTCGAGTCTTCGATAAAGAAGCTAAGCATATTTACAAAATGATAAAATAAAACATCGTTCATCTTATCTCAGTAATTAATCGAATGATATTTTATTTTCTCGCCATCAGTGTTTCTGTGACGCGCGCGTTGGTTTGTTTTTCAGATGGAATGATGGAGGAAAATATCCGGCTAAAAGGAATACTTATGTGCTGCATTTGCAGGACCAATCACGTGAACATTCTCTTCTTGCCATGTACACACCTCAAAGTGTGTCTTGAGTGTTCGAGAAATCTTCGTAGTTGTCCTCTTTGTAAGAGGGAAATTAAAGACAAAATCCGCACATACATGCTTTAATTTTGAAATATGGGACTTTACTAAAATCCGTTTGCCGTTGATATGTGTTTATAAGACTCGATTTAGCGATATTCGGAGATTGTAGAAAATTTAAATAAAGGTAAAATGTAAAACGTGCCATGAACCAGCTTTGAAACACGGCTAATTTGGGTGGAGAAACAAGTCAATGTTTATTTGTTAGCTCTCAAAGAAACATATATTTACTTCCTTAAGGCGACACTAGGTCAGTGGTGTCTTGGGTTTACAAAACGCAGTGCCACCCTCAAGGAAGTAAATATTTACATAATATTACCTTATGCATTGTGTGCATTTTATTTTTAACATTGATTATTCTATGATTTTATTGGTGGGATTTTTATGTTACGATTCTTTGTTATAACGTCATTTGTATCGTAGCATGTAGACTGTTGAAACACATGGTAAGGTATTCAAGCTGCAACCATAGCAAACGCTTTGATTTGTAAAAAAGAGTATAATATATTCTGAGATATATCAGTTTGTGTTAGGGGAATGGTTTACAAACCGCCGAATGTAATCCACATACATGCTATATTTGCATACCAATGTTATGAACACTGTACTGTGCTAATGCAACTGAACCATATAATATGTATTGCACAATTTTACAGCCGTTAATATATGAATGTATTTTAGTGAATTAAGAAAGTCATTTGTATATTCGCGATTGTTTTCTTCTGTACATAGTTCTGATGTACAGGTTATAAAATGCATTTAATAAATAATCACATTGAACGCTAGTTCGTGATTGTGTTGACATCGCTCTGGTTTGTTTTGGTATATGGTGAACTCGGATGTTTAAACTGTCAAAACAGGATATATATTAATATAATAACATACTGGATAAAACTTTCAAGAACACCAGATAATACATTTAACAAAAAGGTTTATTTGACTATGCTTAATGATAGTATTGAGTATGCACCCAAGAAAAATTGGTGCACATTATTAAAAGATCTACAAAGTAATTTGGGATTTTATTCTGCTTGGCTTTTCCAAGATGTTTGAAATGAAAACGTGATCATAGCAGCCGTAAGGCAAAGATTGAGCGACATGTTTGTTTAGAATTGGAAAGAGAGACTTCAAATTTCTACTAGGGCACATTTTTATAAAAATATCGCTCATTTTTAATTTCAACCGTACCTTAATAACTTAATGCATGCTATGTAAAACAATTTTGTTTTATTTTATCAAAACTTCGTATATCATCACAAATATTGAGACAGGTAAACAGACCTACGTAAATGCCATTAGATCAAATAAATTGTATTATTTGTAATAAACTCGAAGACGGGTTTCTATTTATTCTTGAATGTAAATTATAGACGGAACTAAAACAAAATAATACATTGTATTACAGACAGAGACCAAATATGTACAATATATATAGAGTTTATAACACCAACTAATGAAATATTAATGTATTGCTCCTTTTAGGTTCGATCGCATACCTGTGTAGCATCTATTTAATGTATTTAAATGTGTTTTGTACCGCGATCGGGTTGTAATTTTAAATGTATTTATTAGGTTCTGCACTTTCAAAACGCTATGTTTATATCTAACTATCGAATTAATAACAACTGAACAAAACTTGTCTTTATCTTTTCAATAGAGGTATCGTGCCTATTCCTAAATGTCTTTTACGACAATATGGCTGTATTTTACGCATTGAAATGCATATAATTTAAGCTAGTATGTCAGTTTTAACCATGACTATAACTGCTGTACTTTTATATAGCATGTTACATGACGTTTGGATCATGTATATTTTTTATTTCGTAGGTGGTCTGAACAAGGTTTATGAAATACTTATTAATGAATATCCAACGTCGTCATTTCAATGTTGTTTTGCGTATTTGTTTAGCTATAAAGACCGTTTCATAGTATCAGTTTAATGAAATATTTTAATGTGAACAGAGCCTATATATTTTTGTTTCTTATAAGGCCAGCAAAGGCTAATTCATATAGTATTGTTACATGCATGAGTAAAATTGATATGTATTTTATTACAGCTGACTGTACAATAGTTTAATATACGAACACAATTTTATTATTTTCACGTATTGTTATATTACTCTCAAATATGTAAAATCTGCTCTATTTATATATTAGTATCATACGCATGTGTCTTGTGAATCGCATTTTGTTACTTCGTGTAAGTACAAAGTATTATTGTTTTTACAATTGAAGACCGAATATATGTAAAATACAGTTGATTTGATATATTGCTGTAACTAGTTAATTTGATTACAATTCAACGTAATTAGGCATATTCAATTTCATATTTACTATCGACAGTTATTCATTTAATAGTCTATTTAATAATACACGTATGTATTGTTTCAATGAAACGTATAATTACTTTGAATATAATCATAAATTATACACTGTGCATAACCACATTTAGAACACAAGACGGGTGGTCGATGAGTATTTAATCGCGGGTTAATTACTGAGCGGTGTATAACACGTGGTTTTGATATTCCATTGGTAATATATTTCTGAAATTTTGATAACGTCGAGGTTGATTTGCATTTAGGTACGGTCATATGGAACGATCGTATATTGATCTTGTGATAGATATTTCTGATCTATATTATTTCCGTGGGCGCGTATTTGTTACTGGATTTAATTATAGAGCATTGCTTTCCTTGGTTTTTATATCAGATTTTAATTCTTTAATTTCTTCTATAAGAGTTTGAAATTTGGTTTCAATTGAATTTACCGAAAATGAGGTTTTCATGTCACAAAGTTTACAGCATTTTGAAAATTCCGATAGGGAATTTGGTTGTATTAATATGACATCTTTTTATATTGTCTCTTAATCCATTGATTAATATACTTACTAGTACCTTTTCATCTAGTCCTTGAATATCAGTGGATATTTGTAATGCTCTTGCAATGTAATTATCACATGATTCCGTATCGTTTTGTTTAATAGCAATTAAATTGAAATCCATTTCTTTGGTTTGAAAACGTTGTACGAGAGCTTGCTTAAGTTCCTTATAATTTGATTTTACTTGTTCTGATAAATTATTATAGAAAGATTCCGCCCTATCGCACAAAATAAAATGGTAATACAAAAGCGAATTCATATCTGTCAATATCATTCATTGAACAGAATTTCTCAAATTTTGTTAAGAAAGCCGTGAGCTATCATATTCTTTACCCGTAAAGCATGTTAACCTAATAATATTAGATCTAAACATTCTACCTCCTAATGAGGTCTTCGCTCGGACACCGGTGGCTGTTGGTAATTGTTGTGTGTACGTCACGGGCCTGGGTTCTTTTTCGGGTGCCGTTGGCGTTTGTCTTTGTAAAAAACTGGTGTTTGTAAATAAAGTTTTGACTCACTTTTTGTCCTGGAAGGTTGAAATTCTGGTTGACCCGTCGATTTCTGTGATGTTTGTGATATGGTGGCTTCAGTCTATGGGGTGGCTGGTGGTGAGAGCTCGATTTGGTTGTCCTGATTAGAATGTAAATGTTTGTAAGACATTGTAAAACTTCATTGTAGATTATTGTATGTATATAATCATTTTGCACAAATGTTCTTATGTTTTTTAGAATGTTAAATTCACCCAAAATCGTATTTTTTCACCAGATTATTGTCCGTAGGTTTCTACTGATTAACTTCTACGGATTCGGGATCATTGGATGAATATATATAATAATATGATTATAGGTGCTACCTAATTTACGGGCAAAAGCTTTTTAAGTTTTTTTGATAACTATGTATTTTTAATAAATATATTGACATGATTGTGTTCAAAATATTATAATTTTTGCAATATTTAAGTAATGCATCCAAAAAAAAAATCAATCTTAAAACAAGTTACATGTTCCAAGCTTAAAGATCTAGCATCTCATATATTTTTTTGTTTTCTAGCCACAGGAATTTATAGCTGGTTAGGTGTCTGTGGTATAGTGGATGGGGTGTCTGCTAACTGGCTTAGTCACTGGGAGGTCTCTGTATTGATCTCTTAAGTGGGAGCATTCTTTAGATAACCCTAAAGACATACTATGGCGTACCATTTGGGTTGAAAGTCAAGAAGACCTACAAGTTAAAAAGAGAAATGTACGTCAAAGTACAATAATTGTACGTCGACATAAATATAAAATACACTTCGAAGTATATATTTGTACGTCAAAGTACAATTTGTACTTCGACGTTCACATTTTTTGAACAGCCAATCAAAACACTAGTCTCTTGAGCCGCTTTTCCTTAAGATTTATTCATAATAAATGTTTAAAATCTCTTTTTTAATTGAGGACAAAATGAATAAAAATATCAGAATGGCAAAAAAACAACACATAGAAGTTTCAAGTATTTAATGCATTGAAATAGATTATATACAAATTTGAAGAAGATTCAATTGTTACCTTTTTAAAATTAAAATTATTCAGCATATTGTGAGTATTTATTGATCATGCGGGCAGAGTATCAAGACCGTCCAGTGCATTACTGTGTAGGAAATTCCCAACGGTAACCAAACAGTTACCAAGCATTAACAGGATAAATAATGTATTATGACCTCTCCGTGGGTCGTATTTTGTGATAACCATAACTTGCATAAGTCAGAGGTTAATTCCGCCACGCCAGGTCAATAAATACGCACAATATCTATGAGTTAGCGGTCGATAGTCGCATAATATGGTATAAATTATAATAATAATAATGTTTAATAAATACGCACAATATCTATGAGTAAGCGGTCGATAGTCGCATAATTTGGTATAAATAATAATAATACTTATGTTCAATGTCAAATATCTCTAAAAGCAACACATGTAAGGTGTCTTCTGATTGGCTAACACTCAAGGGTCGGTGAAAACTGTACGTCGAAGTACATTTCTCGTTCTACCTAGTAGGTCTTGTAGACTTTCGACGTCATGGTACGTCATATAGACACTAAGTACTGGTCCTACCCAGGAATCAGTTTGTTTCATCAAATGTCTCAATTCAACTTGACAGCTTGCTAAAGCAGTTGCATTAAGCATACAGTACATGTGATGTGTCAAATCAAATTTGATTGACAAATTTGACAGGATTTTTTTTAATCCAATAAGTTTTAGACTGCCAAATAACACACACCAGGGCCGTACCCAGGATTTTTTGACTGGGGGGGCCCAACCGGGAAGGGTTTGGGAGGGTCTCCCCTCCCTATATATATACTTTTTTAAATTTGGCACTTTGCAAGGTGAATTTTAATGCTTATAAAAATGGTGTTTTGTGATATGAATTGATGGAATATAACAAGTAAATCAGCACATTTCGGAAGTCTTAAGCTTTAAACATTGGTGTGAATTCACAACAATATTAAAAGCTTTAGATTTCCGAAACTTACAGGTTTAAACTGACGATTATCCACATCAACTCTCGTATTGCTTCCACCATTTTTTTTCAAAAATCAATAACGTCACAGGTTTTTTTCTCTGATCTTTTGGGAAAGACCTTGCCTTTTTTTAAGGAAACAAATTGCGCGAAACGCCTAATTTTGGGGGGAAATAATGAAAGTCTTAAATAATCAATTAAACATATTTTACTGTTTTCAAACAAATTCAAGGCAACAGATAATTTAATTATACAATATTTTTCTACTCTGGATCAGGTTAACTTATATAATGAGATCGATTTGTTGTTTCAATTTTCTTTTTTTTACCAATGAGCCATTAATAGGTTGACATTACTCAATTCTCAGTACTCAATTATCAATGCGGGGAATCACGTGGTCAGATTTGATAAAAAATGGCCGCCGAGACCTCGATTCAATGGGAAATTGAGTCTTCAAACTGGTACATCTACTTTATTACTTACTTGTTTTTAATCGGATAACGCCTATCATAGGGCCAGCCGGAACCGCTTTCGCGGGTTGATCTGAGTGTGGAGGTAACTCATGAAATATTTCGCGATTTCCTGACGGAAAACTTTTAAAGACTCAATTTCTCCATCGAATCGAGGCATCAGCGGACATTTTTCTGCCAAATTCTTATCTGTGGCTCGGCAAATTTATTAATCTGTTTGTCTTTTCAACAGACATGTTAACTATCTCATCATAGTCTTTTTCAGTGATTTCCTTGCAAAAATGATAAAAACTAAGTTTAAATACCTTTGTCAGTGTTTTGTTTCGGTTCAAATTCAGGGCCCTATCTCAATGTAAAAAGTGTATATTGGGACCTAAAAGTTCCCAAATAAAAGGTTTCCAAAAAAAAGAGTTAACTTTTATAGAGGAAAAATACGTCTAGGGGAAAGGGCCTTCTCAAAGAAGGAAAAAAAAACCTGCATTAGCAACTATCAGACCATATTCTACAACCTCCTGTAGCAGTTGCTTCCATTTGCTGCACTTATCAAAATACATGTTACATCAACCATCCATAGATGAAGCATTCATGATCACAATGGGGGACTGATCGGGGATGTGTGTACAAGGCGATAAGAAAACATTGCCTAGGGGCTTATCTCGATTGGCGAGCGCTTATCCCCTTGTTTATCAGGGACAATAAAACATAGCTGCTCTTTTGTTTTGATGGAAAAGTGTACTGTGGGCCCTTGCACGAGAGAAAAAATTGCAGTGGGCCTATCATTTAAAAAAATCATAGTTCGACAGCCAGCTGGGGGGGGCCGGGCCCCTGGGCCCATGGCCTGGGTACGGGCCTGCACACTACGTATTGAAAGCCATACCTGGAGCTTTCGTCTGTATACCACTGACTTCATCAGAAGAATGATTTCTACTGTTGGGAAACGTTAACACCACTAATTGTCTTCTTATTTATTATCAATGTATAATTATGTGTAACAGCATAACAACATACTTGTTTCGCAATTAAAATATTTAATAAATACAGGTATCTTGCAGGTTTCTAATTTTCTTTCGCAAACTATTGTTGAAAAGTTTAAATTGTGTCGCCACTAAAAAACTAGCCATTTTGTAGCAATTCTAAAATCACAGTCTAAACTGCATTCACTTAGCTTTACAGTTACAATTTAAATGCAAATATTAGAATGCATCATGTTATATCATCCATATTTTTTTATTTAAACATTCAAATAACACATAATACAGTACATATATAAAAAGATATGTGGTATTGAGTGGATATACAAAACACTTCATATCATTTATTTGCACATAAAATAATAGTTACAAAATAAGTAAAACTCATCAACCTACATTTCAAGAATATTTACGTATATGAAATTACAAAGTGGTGTTATTGTATTACCTTTTACAAAATTAACATTGCTGGTTTTGCACTAGCCATAAAACATTTATCATGGACTAGCAAGTAACAACCAATTTATTAATTACACAATAGAACGGAAATCATATTAATTGCATTATGCATTTACTAAACAAGCTATTTGCTAGTAGCCTACTGTTTAGAATTACACTATCTTACTAAAAATGATCACTGGTACTTAGTGCTTTTACATACTTGTGGTAAGTTTTGTATTACTAGTTTGACAATAATCGGCAGACACTTGTCGATATACAGACAAAATTTGCATGGAAACTTTTCATATTTTTTCAGCATAATTGCCTTCAAATTGTTAATTTAACAACCCTTTGACAGTGTTTGCACATCTGATCTTATTATACCATAGCTGATTTTTGTTTATAGATAGACATAAAAAGACTTTTCAAAGTTCTATAAATGTTCACACATGTTCCATCCAAGTAATCAATCAGAACCAATAAAGATCACCACAGATAATAACTGTGTGTATAGCTTGGAAATTTTGATAGTTCGGGAATCCCTCCTCTGTTGATTTCTGTAAACCAAAACTGTCAGTTTTGCTGGATATAATGGCTTGTATAATGCCCATCTCTTGCCTTGGCAGAACAGCTTCTAAAAACGGAAAACCAACAAATATCTTAAAATTTGATCAATAATGCAGACAATTTATAAATGTCTTGTTTTTTGTTGATTTCGAATCTGGAAGATTTTTTACGTAAGATTGTGGTACGAAAATTCCAACGGTATCGGATTTCGTGGTTTTAGGCCTAAACTATTTATAGTGATATGTAACCTTTTGGGATATCGGTAAAGAGCGAGCAGACGAGGTGAAAATACTTTAAAAATTAAAGCTAAAAGACTAAAAAGTTAGATCTGAATATCTTAAAAATTTGTGAATAAATGTGTTTCTGTTGGGTAACAACGACACTTACCAGAATATTGCTCATGATCAAACGTAAAACTTCTTTCTGAGAGCGAATGGAAAATGCGTTACAAATTCTGATACATAAACAGTAGGGTGTCGTTATTGAAATACCGCGAGAATACTTGAAGAATAGAGATGCCAACTATAGTGTTTAAAGCAAATAACATTTTAACAAGCGTTTGTGATTTGTCAGGATAATAATAACAATAAGATATCGAAAAGATCAAAGCAAATAAATTCGACAGAAATCGGAGATTCGGCAATATATTAAAGACGGGTTATGTTCCCCTAAATTGTGTTCGGTGAAGACTGTTACTCTATGTAGTGAACCAGTCTTCGGCTTATACCCACTAAAGAAGAGCATTCAGGGGAGATAATTGAGTAATGACCTAATTTTGGAACGGTTGCGAAGAAAAACAAATAATGCGAGAATATTTAGTGCGATTCGCTACACAATTATGATGTCATTGATATAACTTTTTCTAAGGTATGTACTTACATGTGATTTAGCATATGTCAAAGTGTTTTTGATTTGTTCAAGTTCATAAATAGCATCGCGAAAATATATGTCGCGTGGCAAATTTTTTTGAGACTTATCCATATGTGGTATTCTTATGTAATTTTATGTCTAAATTTCCATATGTATGAACGGTCAACGCCCGCTTCGCGGGCTTTTGCCCGTATTATATATATATAGATATTCGCATGAAGTATCATTGTATTTTAACACGTATTTGCTAGGAATTACGCTGGACTAAATATACTTCAAGATACGAATTTCATACATATTCAATGTATTTCTAGGCAGCGTTTTCCGAGACAAAAATCATATCATAACACAAATCTTCCAAAAGCAATGATTGCACCTTATGTACTTTAACATGATAATACCTCCACTAACGCAGCTTTTCCACCTTCCGGAAACATAGTGGACATCCCAGTTTTCTACTGAAAGGCAGTAACAGATAAAGAAGCATTTTTGAAGTATGTAAAACTATCAAACACTCAGGTAACTAGCTTTCGTATAATGGTATGATTGAAGTATTTGAACGGAATTACACACGCTTTATGGTAAAAGGAGATATGTCATTTTTTTAAATCCGTTAAAAACCTTTTATTTATCGAATTTTGTCCATATAAAAACATTATCGCACCTCACTTCGATTTAATAACGGTGTTATTAGCGAGAACGAACATGAAAAAGTCGCGAAGTTTCGTTCATTCCGATCTACTCGCCATTTTTATATAAACCGGGAGTGACGTAGGAAGATCCCAAGTTCATTCGCCCTCAGGAACAAACCGGCGTTATAGCGCTTTAGATGTGATATTTTTCGCAATTTTAGTAAGAATAATTGATGATAATTTATGAAAGGGCACTATTGCGCGCACTGTCATATTATCTCTGTTGCAAATTTTCAAATATTACACGTTACATGTATTTTCATTTAAAGCACTGTTCCAATAATAAGTAAAACTAGTTTCAGTGTGATTTTTTTTATAAATGTATTGGAACTTCAAGTACAACTTCCGGTATAATAATGTGATGAAATCAAAACTAGGGTGTGGTGTTAGTGCAAGGGGGGCAGGGTGGGGCCTTGGTGCGACAGGTGCCCTCAAGTTTACAAATTCCAAAGCCAGGCAGCGGGTTTTCAACGCCCGGAAGTCCTTTGGAAAATGGCTGTTTATACTAGTCTCTCTTACGACGTTCCGCTCGCTGCTGTCCTTCGAAGCCCGTGCACTTAAGCGCGACCACAAGCTTACATCGACCTGGGTTGCTGGTGGTAACATCTACGGGTTAATGGTGCTGAACGGCCATGAACGGAAAGACCAGATCAAAGACCTCGATGCCATCGATGCCATCTGCAATGGTATGGAACCGTCGTATCCTCCCCTGGCTCTTCCATAAACTATCATATACCCCCATCTGGGTAACGAACGTGTAAGCAAATGACGAACTTATTTTTGACTTCAACATGTAAACCTCACTGCTACTTCTTAACCCTGTCCTTAGTACACAGGTAATTACTGAAATATATCGTCCTGGTTTTATGAAGACCATATATTTCCATTTTAAGTATAATATTTATGTATTTTATGCAATCTATTGCCGTTTCTATCTATAAACACGACACGTCATGTAAGCGCTTTAAATTTCCGTCATCGTGCAATGTTAAGTACACAGTCAAATAACTCGGTTAAACACGACTTTGATATTTGGCCATTTAACCGGATGACTGCGTGTGTACGTTAACAATAATAGCCAGAGGCTCTGAATAGCACTGTTTTTATTAAAACATTTTTGTCCATTCAGTAATATTGGGGCTTTCGTATTCGTGTAAATTTCGAAATTTACCTGCGCGTTGAAATCTTTCGGTCATACGCACCAGGTTAACCGCTGTAGCAATCAGTGTATACTACCTGTAAAACTAGCTGCGCTTACAGTATTTATTCAAAATGTCTATCGAGATATTGTTTGTTCAAACACTCAGATATCAATGATTAAAAGTAATGCTGTTTGTAATTTCACTCATTGGCTATCAATACACCTGTGGTTTGAAAATAAGCTTCTCCACGAAATTCACGATTTAGAATATAATCCGAAGTATTGTATGGAAGTTTTCCATCGTAGATTTTGCGTTGCTGTAGTTTGTTTTAAACATGAGCGCCTTTTGATTATCTTTTCCGTTATCACTGATTCAAAATGTACAATTGTATTCATTGTACTGTTTTGTTTATTGTTCTTTTTTCGTCTTTTCTTTTTGTTCTGCTATGCAAACTAGCTTTTATTGTATTTTCTTTTATAATGCTTAATGTACCAGATTGCTCCACTTGTGTTGTTTTCCCCCACCCGGTCTCTTGCTCTTATTTAAAGGTCCCCATTGTGTTGATAGTTTTACTTAGTGTGTATCTTTACACACATAGAAGATTGACATAACGCAATATCGATCAACAATTGGGGGCTTTTATATATGTTTGCAGCGATATCTTACAACTTACATTAAACATGTGCATCCATGGAAATACATGTATCGTAACATAATAACATATATTTTCAGTGTTATATCAAAACGTTTGCATCTGTTCAGGGGGCGTTATATTTATGTACGCATGGTTTCATTTAATATACGTGCTAAATGAAGTACAAAATGTAAACCATTATCAGCACCGTCCTTTTACATTGGCAGATCTAAACTCAATTACTTTACATGTTCGTGTGGACGACCTTGCATGTACTCTATCCACCATTACACAATATTATTGCTATTGTTACTGTTGGGTGACATTGCACTCAATCCTTGGCCATCTCATGTAACCCCTCAAGCATGCAGCCTGTCAATATTGCATCAAAACATAATAAGTATTCGAAACAATTTTGAATATATTCGGGACAATTTCTTAGATTTCGACATAATATGCTTTACAGAAACGAAACTGTCAAGTGACATCATTAACGAAAGTCTATCCTTAGAAGGTCATGATTGTATTTTTCGAAAAGATAATACTAATCATTCAGGGGGGCTTATTGACGTATGTTTTGTCATTAGTTCGACCCACCCGATTATCTAACCTAGAAATAATCTTACCAGAATCTATATGGACAAAAATTTTCGACAACTCCAAGTCCTTTTTAATTTGTAATGTGTATCGTGCTCCTAATACTGCTTCTGAATTTTGGGATCGATTTGAAACATGCCTTGATCAAGCATATGACCTTTGTAACAATATAATTATTGTTGGCGATATTAACGAAAACCAATTAAATCCCTCCAACCACAAATTTAAAGATATTCCGTGTTTGAATAACTTATCTAACGTAATTAACAAACCAACCAGAGTGACCGAATGTACTAATACACTAATAGACCCCATTGCTATGACAAACTCATTGCAGCATTTACATTCAGGAATTTTTGAAACTGATAAATCAATAAGTGGTTATTTTGGTACATACATATATATTAATATTGACTTACCCAAAAATGCTCCTTACCAAACAAAAATATGGCGCTACCAGTATGCGAATTTTGGGGAGCTTAATGCTGCAATAACGTCATACGACTGGTCCTTTTTACACACGGGTGATCTAAACCAAATTGTACTCAGATTTACAAATGTATTTCTTCAATAAGCTTCCCAGTTAATTCCGTCTACCGATGTCACTATTCGACCAAACGATCGTCCTTGGTATAACTCATCAATACGTTAAACATACCGCCATAGGGACAGACAAAAGCGTGTTGCTATAAAATCTGGTAAAGCTTCTGATTGGTCAGCATATAAACATCTACGAAACAAAGTTAATAATATGAAAAAATATGCTAAAAATGCTTCTTCAATACTCTTGAAATTGGGCTTGCCGATTGCAAATAAACTAACCCACGCCAATATTGGAAAACGGTAAAAATGCTAGTGAAAGAACATGCAAATAGTTTTAATAGTATCCCTCCGCTGGTGAACCCAGATGAATCGTATTCGGTTACTGACATTGAAAAGGCCAATACATTAAATAATTATTTTGTATCAATATCTACAACTGATGATCGCGATCATGACGTACCACAATTACACCGAAAAACACGGGACACGTTTGACGACATTTTTATTTCTGAACAAGACGTGATCGATGTTCTATGCAATTTAGACATTAAAAAAGCTAATGGTCCTGATGTTATTAGTCATAAATTATTAAAAGAAACATCTAAATCAATTAGTAAGCCACTATCAATTATTTTCAACAGATCGATACACAAAAACCTATTTCCATCCTTCTGGAAAGCCTCTCTTTAAAAAAGATGAAAAAAACTTTATTCCTTCGAATTATCGACCTATTTCCCTTATAAGCTGTGTTGGAAAAGTATTCGAAAGGGTTGTTTTCAAATACCTCTACAACTACCTACACACAAATAAACTTATATACAAGAATCAGTCAGGTTTTTTACCAGGTAATTCTACTGTTTACCAACTAATTGGCATGTATAATCAAATATGTAAATCATTTGATGAAAAACAATCTACTTGTATCGTTTATTGTGACATAAGTAAAGCCTTCGACAGGGTTTGGCAGAAAGGTCTTATACATAAACTGAAAGAACTTGGGTTTTCAGGAAATAGTATTGCGTGGATATCCAGCTATTTGTCCAATAGATCTCAGAAAGTTGTTATCGGATTGTCGTTTTCCCGATCATTAAATATCAATTCAGGCGTTCCACAAGGCTCTGTATTAGGGCCTCTTCTTTTTTAACCAGGTTTTCCGAAGGAAAAAACTGGTTATTAGATTGGCGAATGCGGGCGGGCTGGCTGGCTGGCGGGCTGGCTGGCTGGCGGGCTGGCGGGCGGGCGGAACAAGCTTGTCCGGGCCATAACTATGTCGTTCATTGTCATATTTTAAAATCATTTGGCACATTTGTTCACCATCATTGGACGGTGTGTCGCGCGAAATAATTACGTCGATATCTCTAAGGTCAAGGTCACACTTTGAGTTCAAAGGTCAAAATTGGCAATAAATGAGCTTGTCTGGGCCATAACTATGTCATTCATTGTGAGATTTTACAATTATTTGGCACATTTGTTCACCATCATAGAACGGTGTGTCGCACGAAAGAATCACGTCAATATCTCCAATGTTAAGGTCACCACAACTTAAAATAGATTTATTTTGAAACAAACTTACAAAGGGGGTTAATTTTGTTTGTTCATTTCAAAAGTTCAGTTTGAGTTGTCTCCCTTAATCAGATTTTTTTTCACAATGAAAACCTGGTTTTGTGACAATTTTGTCCCTTGTTTTAATTTATGTTAATGATATCTCTGAATCACTTCTTAGCATAAGTCGCCTTTTTGCTGACGACTCTTCACTATCTGTTTCCTCAAATGACACAGCTATTATTGAGAGTGTTTTAAATCATGACCTAGACTGCATAAACCAATGGGCAAAGAAATGGCTGATCCAGTTTAATCCCTCGAAAACGGAAGTTATGTTTTTCAGTCTCTTGAAAAGTCAAAAACGTCCAAATTTAACTTTCGAAGAAACCCATTTATTTTTTTGTAAAAGAACATAAACATCTCGGAATTACGCTTAGTGATGACGGTTCGTTGCACAAACATATTGACAATATTACAAAATCAGCTTCCCAAATACTTGGATCCATGAGAATGCTAAAATACAAACTCAAGCGGGAAACACTCAATCAGATATACGTTTCATATCTAAGACCTTTATTAGAGTATGCGTCCATTGTTTGGGACAACTGCGCAAAATACGAAAAAGAACTATTTGCCAAAATTCAATTGGATGCAGCTCGTATTGTAACAGGATTAACAATATCATTTAAAATTACTCTACTTCTAAATGAAATTGGTTGGGTTTCTCTCGATGACAGACGGAAAATTCAAAAACTTGTTTTCGTATATAAACACAATAAAGGTGCCTTACAACAATATTTAAACGATAATGTCCAGCCACAACAGATAACATTCGTTACTTGTTACGTAATCGTGGCGACTATGCAACAATTGCCCGCAGACTTGCGATTTACTCGAATTCAACTATATCTTCGTCTCTTAAGTTATGGAACGAACTTGACATCGATACAAGGTCTTTACCAACGCTTTCTAGTTTTAAAAGTGCAGTAAAGCGAAAGTACAATCCTCCTATAGTTCCTTCGTTTTTCTTAGTTGGCGAACGAAAGCAACAAATTTTACATGCACGGCTAAGAAACCACTGTAGCGACTTAAATTCCGATTAATACTTAAACCACCTACGTGACAATCCATAATGCGCTTGTAATAGTCCTGTCGAAGACGTAGATCATTTCTTCTTCAAATGTCCTCCTTTTTCCGAGCAACGTATCGTGCTTTTAACCAACACTCGTCCATACCACACTCTTAATACAAACAAACTATTATACGGTATCCCAGAACTAACTGATAACCAAAACAATGTGTTATTTTTGGAAGTTCAACGATATATTAAGACTTCCAACAGGTTCATATAAATTTTTTACTGTAAACAAATATTCAACGTTTTTCGCTTGATCCATTTTATTATACAGAGTTCAAGCTTTCTCGCGGTAGCTTATGTGCTATATTGTAGTTTGTAGAGTTTAGTTAATTGTAATATTATAACATTCTCTTTAAACTTAGTTTACATTTTTTCTCTTAACCATTTGGAATGTAAAACAGTGAACAAAATTACCTTTTGTTAATACATTTTCCCAAATGTTTTTTGTCGTCAGCTAAAGTCTATCAATTTACTTACTGGATTTTTTTATTTTACAATCACAATGTGCACTTTGAATGTACCTATTTACCGAATCGGAAATACTGGGAAGGGTCGTCTTCGAATGTTTTTAAAACTTGTTACCCAACCCTTTTGCTTTTTTCTATACATTCGATAACATCAATTTATAGGATATCTACTCTATGAACTATGCAACATATGTATTTTTGTATGAATGCATGTACGAAAAGAAATCGCAATAAGATATTATTAAAGTTAAAGATGCCCTTTGTTCGGCCTAGCTGTAGCACTGGTCTGATAGTGATATATGTTAATGATGCAAAGTTGGTGTAATTAGGCGATGGCTAATCTCTTATCTATCTGATACAATGCTGTGTCATAATCAAAATGTGGTATATCCACTGATGAAGCACAATTCAATACCCAAATAGCCATAAACATGACACACTTGGCAGATATGTATGGAATAGTACACAGCACTGGTAACTGTTGTCAATATGAGATCCTGATCGGCTGGTTGCCATGGATATTTGTGAAAGTTAAGATAATAAGATAGCAAACCTTTCTGTGTGACCTTAAATATAATCCAGATAATTATCATTACTGAGAAAGGCCAAGCTATTCATTGTATATGAAAACAATACTAATAATTATAATCCATGCACAGAACCATTAGCATATTACCGGTATATTTTTATTGTGTATATTTCATTATAACATACGAAAAGGTTATAGTAAACAATATTAATATTATTAATATTATTCTAATTGCCTTTGAAAATGTTGCCTGTTACAAGGCGGACTTTCGTTCCTACGTTGTTTTGACAACCCTGACATTCGTTCCTACGATATTTTGACTCCCCGGACAATCGTTCCTACATTTCTTTGTCAACCCGGACATTCGTTACTACGTTATTTTGAAAGCTATGGCATTGGTTCCTACCTTATAAACTTTGTTTATATAAACTGATTCCTTCAATAAGATACAAACCTTAACAACAGAGTATTTGCCGAACAAAGGTTATCACGTGTAATTAACCAACAAATCAATTTTTCTTCTGGTAACTTTTTAACAGTAGGCCGAGTCAAAGCCGAGTCAAAATAGCCGTTGTTTTTTTCTTTAAAATAAAACATATTTATTATACAGAGGATTTATAATATATTTTTAAGTTTATTTATGAATAACTAATCGTTATACTGCTTCGATACATGTTAATTAAAATATACAACGTGGGCGAAAAGCATCTGAATATTTTTAAACAATGTTTTTATCTAAACGGGAAAATTATTTGAAAGAGTGTACTTAAAAATCCAATCTGATAGCCTTTTCTCATTGTCTCCCTCATTCGTTTATCGACATACTCTCTGTTGCACACCGAAATTACAATTAATAGCATTCATTAAGGCAATAAGGTCAGCCTATTAATTGAGGTTTGCAAAACACAGGTTTGTACATTATTGTGTACAACTTAGAAAGCTAGACCGTGCACAGACCCAAAAATAGAATTCAGCATGAGCCTAAGTTCTAAGGGTAGAGGTAACATATGTAGTTGGATACAAGCCACTTGTTTAATTAACCCATTTATTCCTAGCGTATAGAAAAAAGGCCTTGGCAAACAACGTAGACCCAGATGAGACGCCGCATGATGCGGTGTCTTACAGGGTCTGCGCTGTTTGCTTATATTTGTTTTACTTTACGAAGTATATATTGAATAAAAAGCATAATCTATAACACTGACAGTATTTTTGTCCACGTGATACGTAAACACAATAACTTGTGACACTACCGTTCAATACTCATCAGCTGTATGAGATATTTCTCTGCTCACACTGGCCTTATACGGATCCAGTATTAACATTAGTTTCTGAATAAATATGTATCACAAAGATGTCAGTTACATGGCTCACCGCAATGTCAGAATTGCAAAGATTATCTCTCGTGTCTTGTATATGTTTGAAACAACCAATTTCATTCCGCGGACCCTATTACTTAAAGCCCTTTTGAACTGTTTCATATCGATTAATTATAATGTTGATTTTCGTAAACCTTCATCCACGACAGATGTAGGTTGTTACCTGAAAAGCTTGGCAAAGTCTTGGCAATTCTGCTTTCAGCATACAAAAACGCCTTCATTGAGGTCTACTTTTTAAAAGGGATATTATTTAATTTTAAAGTGTAATAGACAGGAGTAATATTAGTTATGTAATGCAACTTAACATACTGCACACCGTGTTATTAAGCAAAGAATACCACTTAATTAAGGATTGTACAATATTTTACCATGAATTACCCTGGACGTGTTAACATAACTTGCGTTGTAGCTGCTGTTTTGGGTTCCAGGCACAAACTGTTCAGTTATATGATATCCTATACCCGAAATCGAAATCAAATCGCCTGTTTTGAAATGCTCGTGTATCTTGAGTATCAACTCGAAAGCGAGTTGACATATTCTCTGTATTACTTATCGACGCAGGTCATTAACAGAAAAGTGCAATAGAAAAGGCAAAACACCACACGGTTCATGGCAAATAATTGATTCCTACAGACTGACTTAATTTATATTAAATTACATGTACGACATTAAATTGCACAGTATACATGTAGGCATGTTTTAGCATAGTTTTGAAGTTGTTTACGGTAATAATCAAAACTTAAAAACCAATCCTAAAGTGTTTTAATCATCAGTTTTGTGAACAGTTTTGATCAAAACCGCATGTCGTCTATAATTAAAAAATAAAAATGAAACCGACGTGTCATTAGAGAAATGTGTTAATTTGTTGAAAGTTGAAAGAATGAAAGGCGTCCACTTTATATTTGTATCACTTATCTCTTTGTCAAAGACCAAGACAATCATAGTCATTATCCCTCGAACACCCATCAGGCAATATTAAATGCGTCTAGTGCGTATTGGGTACTATTAATCTAGTTCAGCATCGTCGATGTTTAATTTAGTAATTGAAGATGAATATCAGATAATATTTTATGTTCTCTTGTCAATTATAATGTTACTTTAACTTAATTTTACAAGTGCATTTCTCTTTAAAACGTTGGCAAGCGCGCCCTTTAATTTGTGAATTGATAGAAAAATTTGCCATGTATTTGTGAGGAAAGTTACTACCGTCAGGCCATGCATCGTCATTGACCCGTTCAGTTCACAATGATATATATATATGTAAATAAGGATCCTTTTAATTTTGTCTGTTGATTATTTTAAGGTTTTATTATTTTCTAAAAAGAACATTCATATATGTTAAATATAAAGACACATATAATTTATGGTGAAAATGTTGAAGACAAATATCTTCCTATTGATAAAACGGCGTGTTTTATTTCTAAAAATTAATCTTTTATATGTAGCGTGAAACAAAATCTCTCATAAAAAGGATAAATAGAGATGACTTTTGTCTGTGTATGGTCGAATGTTTCCGCAATTGTTAGTAAACCCTATGCAGTCAAACAAGTAAAATACTTCTTTTATTTTTATTTTTTATATGACATAGCGAATGAGGCATTCTATTGGTATTTTCGAGACAGCGATTTATTATGGAAATTTTAATGTAATTAGATGTGCTTTAGGGCATTTTGTGGAAAATAAATGACATGGAACATTTGCAAATTGTATTTTAATACACTAAGTGTTTTTGTCTCATATTTATTATTTTGATTGAGTAATCAGGCGTTTTAATAGATTTAGTCTTTTTTAAGTGTGTGTGTTCGCCTACCAAAAGAGGGAAGTTAACTGATGATTCTTAATACAGTCAACGTAAATACCGATCATATTGAGGTTTCGTGAAACAATAACACCATTCACAATAACATTAGTTTTTTATCTATTAAAAAAATGAATTTTCTTCATGTTTCATGTTTTTTCACTACTGTCGACATTGGGGTAATTGTCCACATGGTGCTCTGGTTACGATTTGTGTTCATTATGTCATCATCATCATCATCATCATCATCATCATCATCATCATCATCATCATCATCATCATCATCATCATCATCATCATCATCATCATCATCATCATCATCATCATCATCATCATCATCATCACCACCACCACCACCACCATCATCATCATCATCATCATCATCATCATCATCATCATTCTCATCATCATCATCATCATCATCATCATCATCATCATCATCATCATCATCATCATCATCATCATCATCATCATCATCATCATCATGGACCAACATCTAGTTTAGATGCAGTTATTTATCTGATAGTACATTATATTTTGTATTTATTGATTAATGTCGATTTAAAGCAAGTTATCTCGAGTTATTCAAATATAAATTTCTATTGACCGGTCGGTCCAGTCGATATCGCAATAGAATGCTGCTGTAAAGAGCTTCAATTACATATAACCATATTGATTATAAACATATTTGTAATTCAAATAAAAAGGAAAATATTTAAAAAGGCGCTACACTTAATTCCATCAGTTTATTTAGATAAGACATTTCTTGTTTGTTTGATGACCCATGCACTAGTAGCATAAACGAATCCATGAGGACAAGGAATCAATTATCTATCAATAACTAATTTATTTTCTGATCATTATTATATTAAAGTGAAATCAATTTACGCTTACAGAAAGTCTTATCAAACTCGCCTCTAATTTAGAATAACATTTTAAATTTAGTTTCATGAAAGTATAATTGGTACGTTTAAGGACATTTAAAAAATAAACAAAGACAATATAGAAGCAATTTCGTCTGACCAAATCTAATAATGTATGCATGTTCGACGGTTGTTTATAACTTACATGGATCCAAATGCCGGTTTAAATTCTAGTTCGTATACTTTTTCTGTACATGATAAATTGAAATTGAATTGGCTCTGATAAAACATTAACATTTGAAAAAAATGAGGACGTCATTGGCCTACACGTGTAAGTAATGCTGAAATTGTATGAAAATCACTAGTACCTCTTACCTAATCTTCTATGCTTTTATTCTCGGCAAACACCAATTGTCAATATTGCATTATCATTGGGTCACCGAATAAACCGGCCGGATCTAAACTAAACATTCGTGAAATAAGCTTATATAAAGAATTTTGTTTCGAATCTCGCACGTTGAACGCTTATTACATGGACAACTCATTTATAATTAAACAGTTCAATGCAAACTAGTGTGTAATTAATAATGTCATTGTACTCTTTTAACATCCGAGAGATTCGTTTAATACATGGATTGATGAAACTTATTAGATTTGTGCTAAAATAAATGTAATGCTTGTATGAAATAATGATTGCACAAACTTCATATAAATCACACCTTCACAGAACACAATTATTTGAAAATGTCGCCCTTATGTATTAACCGTGATATATAACTTCAATATCAGCAATACACCATATGCGTATGTTTTTCATTCGAAAACTTTGATAAAATAACTGTAACAAATCAAAAACATCTCGGTCAAAATAGCATGTATCTTTTTAAATTAAAACACTGTCTGTTTGGTTCGAATTGTATAGTCAAAGGGGGATAAATTAAAAGCATGTTTTATTGCAGGGAAATATGCAACAGACTATGATGAACAACAAAAAACAATACATCATACTGGTTTGAATGAATAATCTATTCAATTTCTCTAAAGAACAACGTATACACAATTAACTAAAAGGATTGCATTGATTTTAACTTGCACAATAATGCTGAGCAATATTAAAACAACTAGCGCAAAACATAGCGAATTAAACTCAAATTTACCTCTTAACTGTCAACTATGCATTTTCCAATTTCTATAAGCCATTAATTTGACTTAGAAAAAAATTATTTGAACATAATAAATCTTGCTAACTTTTAATAATATTCGCGCATGGAATCACCTTCTACCGTTGTCATAAACCGTTTACCGAAGACTTATATAAATGAAAATCTTAGACTGTGTGTCATACTTGCGGTTTGATATATTTAGAAACGATATATTTGTGCGAATTATAGTAACGGTTAGTCTTCTGAAAAAGAAGAACAAAGAAAACAACGACTTTGTTATAACTCCGAAGTTTGTACTTATTAATAAATAAAATTCTTACATCTTTCGATTAAAACTTTAATAAATGAAATCAAATGACAATTGTTAAGTATTGCACTAACCGCTTTAGTTGTTAACACTAAATTTCTATATTTTGGTAGCGCATGTGGGCGATTATACATAAGGGCGAGGAAATTATTTTGTATTTTTCAAGAGATCTTCTTTAATTAATGTTATTAATGCCAATTGCTTAAGTTAAGAAATGCAAAGAGGATTTTTCAAACAAAACTTCTTGCAAAAATAATGCTTATTAAATTAAACGAAAAACTCACCTTTGTACTTCAGAATTTAGTTCATCGCTCATACGCCGGCTCTCTTTTTTTCTCTCGGACACAAAGTTGTCAAATAAGCCAAGGTATAGAGGAACAAAAGGTATTAAACTGAATGTACGATACGAAATAGTCTGAGAGGTATTGTGAAATTCACGGAAATACTGAATAAAAAATGTAAAAGGTGCAAACGACAAAAAGAAGCTGGCGGTCCAATACATACCCGCTGTTTAAGACACAATAATAATCCCAGCAATACAGAAAAAAAAGAAAGTGAAGTTTCTCTGGCAAAGAAACATTAGCTTACATTCAAAAGTATCCACATCTGTTCGGACACAAAGTTATCCAGTAATAAGGACCAATATATATTAACAAATAAACTACATTTAGTACCATGCACAATCTTATTACTAGTTGAATTGCTTAAAGTTGAAATAGAGCAGAATTGTAGAAACTGGGTACCTCCAAGATGTGCAAACAACGCATACAGTCAATACGAAGGCTGTTATATTGGTTGATCTTGTACAGGTAGACAAAAAGGGTTATGCCAATGGTCATGAGGATGAAATGCACTCTGATATGCAATAAAAGATACAGAAAGGATTAAAGGTATAATTACACACATTTTTTCTCATGCAAATCATTTGCCCAAAAAAATATTAAAAACACCTTTTAATAGTTTATCAGAGTACTGATGCATTGAAGCTAATATACCTGCCAGAAAGTATGGACATTATATATACAAGACACATTCGGAAGCCTTTACAATTCAACGCATGGCGTAATGTAAGAAAAGGTATATTGCAAGATTTTTGTCGGATCACAGTTAATTATGATTAACATATGAAAAAATACATGTATTTGTGTTCTCTTTGGTTATGTGCAACAGCAATGCTAGTATAATATAAAAACATAATATTTGTATTTATTATTTCTTTCCAAATTACTGTTACACCACTGGCATCTGTTTGCAGTGCGCGGTATTTTTTACTTCTTATGTAAATTATATAAATGCCGTCGTGTTCCAGCATGGAACAGTTGTAGGACAAGACACAGGGTGACAGCAGAACTGGAGAACAAGCGCCCAACGTAGGCCATACAAAAAGAAACAAAAGCCAATAATGTAGAATTTCACTGATACATTACTTTTCCTTGAAGGTTTTTTTTGTTTTCGCTGTTTTTTAAACAGATCAATATTGCTAGTATGGATTTATTCATACTTTGTGGATTGTGAAATAGCGGCTTATTTTTTTTTTACAAAGATATCAATAATTTTGGAAAAGCTACATATTCAGCGTCTTCAAAACTAAATTAAATAAATTTATAAAGAACATAATATGTTTTTATGCAAAGTTACTATTTACCGACATAAATAATTATGGTGACTTTTCCAAATGTTTCATGCACATGTTGTCGCAAAATGAAAATTAAGCTTCCCATCAAACAAAGCGCATACGTAGACATGTTAGTTGAGAAGCTACTTATTTGGACACAATGTCAAATAAACGTTGTTCATTGGTCAACAAACAACGACAACCCTGACGGCATATTTACATATAAATGTTGTCAATCGCTAATGTTTAATTACAAACCCACGTGATAAATAAAATTGTTAGCGAATAAAATTCATCAAGGTATCGTCTTTTTATCTTTCTATCGATGATTCTGTTTTAAATAAGAGCCGTCGGATTATAGCTAAACTTGCAGCTATGATTCAATCCATCGCGTTTTTATGAAACCAAGACGGCCCACAGAACGCTTAATAGCACTACGTGCCAAACTATTGAGGCTATGAAACAAAAGCGATCCAACGCACAGGAAACCATTTTCCAGGTAACCGGAGGTAAATGATGTATCGTGCCATTTCCATCGGACATACATTTATCACTTTTTCCACAGTCGTCGATCGTACCAATCGCCGCGGTTATGAGTTCGTATCCATTCTGATTTGCTTTCACTTCATTATAGTAATGTATTTGATAACTTTTTCGCACGCACATTTCCATTACAAACAACCGGACGCATGAACGTATAGGTGTGTGCTCGCTTTCTTAAAAGCATTTCAGCGGCACAACTGTAGCAATGGTTGACAGGCCGAAGTCGATCAGCTGAAGACATATGTAGACGCCGAATTTCGACACCTCGTCCGATGATTCTGGGAGGGACCCGTTGACAATACTCATGAACACGGCCAGTGCAACAAATAGGGAAAGGCAGAACGTCATCCGCTTTCCGCCATCCGCCGGCAAAATAAAACAAAACGTGTTTAGAAACGTAATGCATATTATTGGGGAGTCCATTCGCCGTTTTCAAAATAAGCACCCGTGGTTATTTCCGTTGAATCACTGCTTAAAACGAGCTATGAACTCGGGTTAGTCCATGACATAAAATCAAATAAACACGTCTGCTCGTCGAACGGGAACTGTCCAATAAGTATTTTACAAGAAACAGTGAACCTACCGTAAGGCCACATTATTATTCGACCATCCGAATAAATCACCGCATGTCCATCTGCGTCTATAATGTCAGACTGTTTGTCAAGCGTTCTCCGTAAAACTATATCCGGAGTCCATATGTCTTTGACCTTGGCATTTATTGAAGTTACATTAGAATACTCCAAGGGTTCCCATATTAACAAACTGTCTGTCCACTCTATTTCTAAAAATGCCGTTATGGCGATAGTTTGTCGAAGCTCGTTTATTTCATCGATTGACATCAGGTAGAGCTCGATGCCGACGTGAAACGGGTCCGATGACGTCATTCTACGAGGAATTAAGTTCGAGTTGTATTGCTGGAACAGTCGCTTGTGCAAATCATATTCCGTGTGTGTATCATTATCGCCAAGATTATCAAGAGCCCAGACAACCAAAAGGTAGAAAAAATACACCCCGAACCGCATTCTGTACTTTTGAATAACGTGTTCGCTTTCCTTGGAACCAATTAATAGTATAGCGAATACAAGTACTTTGAAAACAAAATTGCAAAAAGCGTCGTTGTCTTAGTATCTATTTGCTAATAGTAAAAATCCAGTTTGTGGATTTATAATCCTGACACATTTCACAAATTGAATTTAGTTCAATTGAAAATATAATAAAATATGTAATATTGTTTGTGAAGCATGAACTGTCCACAATAAGCTAATCGCGTTAGTCTGTGAGTGGCCAAAGCGCGTGATATCCAACTTTCACTGAACCCTCACTGCCTCTATCGCTCCGATTCGGTGATAATATGAAGCGTCGAATCGAATTGAAAAGGAAAATAACTGTGATTGCTCAAGCAATAATATTTGTATGGATTATTAATCAGTAACATATCCTCTCAACAATGATATTTGCTTTGGTTTGATAACTTAGCGTTTAGTCAATTAAGATGCTTAAAAGATATGGCGAATGTCTTCGTATTTCAAAGTAAGTAATAAGGAAATCCGTTTTCTTTGCACACTAGTATAGTGATTTAAGGAATTATTTCCCCTTTCATGGAAACGTGGTGGATTTCCCACTGCTATTATCGTGGTAACTTTACCACTTAGATGAAGAGTACAAAACACAATGATTAAAACCAATAT
Source organism: Dreissena polymorpha (assembly GCF_020536995.1). Classification (NCBI taxonomy): domain Eukaryota; kingdom Metazoa; phylum Mollusca; class Bivalvia; order Myida; family Dreissenidae; genus Dreissena; species Dreissena polymorpha. The sequence continues at coordinate 32,801,793 of NC_068365.1, forward strand.
ATATTTGTATTGTTAAATTTGTTTATATTTAAAAAGAAGAAATAAATTCTCCTTCTCATTCGCTGCTAAGTTTAGTAATTGTGTTCATATTAAACGCTTATTGTTACTGTTGGTTATTGTTATTGTATTTGTGTGAAATTTTTGTGAACGGATTTAACCGTCTTCGTTTATTTCGGCATTTTATTTCTTAAAAATGAGACTAAATAGCAGTTATCTCTTTATTTTTCATATGTAGGTAACTTGCTTAGATGCAAACAATAAAATATTTATTATCTGATGTTTTGTTTTGATTGTAGAGTTTACGCGTTCGTTTGTAGGTTAATCTCTTGTTATTACATTGAGGCCCGTACCAGGGTTTAGATTTGATTGAATGTGGTGTGTGTTGTTGGTTTTATGATGAAATGATTTTGGTTGAAATGTTTGCACGGCTGTCGTATGGAATAGTTGTGCTATTTGTGTGAGGGCCATATTGATACTTTTGTTGTTGCGACTATTGTTTTCGGTGTTGATAGAATTGTCGTGTTGAATAGTATTATCGTTGTTGTTGTTAATGTTGGTGGTGGTGGTTGTTGTGTTAAGAGTAGTTATATTAGATTAAGTAAAAGTAGTAGCAGAAGTAGTATAGAAGTAGTATTAGTGCAAGAAGTGGTAGTGGTAATATGAGCCGCACTATTTGTAGTATTTAGTACATAGTAAATTGGTATTAAATCATGATTTTCTAAATTCTAGACGAATTCAGCTTGTTTATCTGATTTCCATAGCCGATTTTGGTGTTGTTTATGATTTAGATTTTTCTTATTTTCGATTACTTTTGCAGGTTTGATGTTCAAGGACAACACAGAGTTGCCATCAGAGAAAATTGGGTCAAGTTCTACGATTTCAAACCTGTGTAAGTATTTTAGGGTATTTACTGAGCAAAGGGTGTAGTCAATAGTAGAATTCTCTTTGAATGTTGAACGACCTATATTCTTATCTTTTCTGAATCTTCCATTTAGGATGAGTAGATTGTTGTTTTTACAAATATGTATTATGGTTTTGCCTATTCCGTTTATTTTAGGATCGCATGAGTTACTCTCTATGTTCATATTATATTTGAGTAAATTAACCTTATGGTTAAAATTATTAATCGTGCCAATATCGAAGCAAAAGTATTCGGCCAAGAAATCGTCGAATTCTATGAAGTCGGATAATTGGGCTGTATGTCCGTTAGTGTCGCCTGTTATTATAATGTGACTATATATAACTCTATTCTTCATTGCTGATTTAATCCTTCTGAACTCAATCCTATAACACTTCGAACAATCTATGTTAATGTGGTCTTGCCCAAGGCTTTATACGGTTCGCCACTATGGTGCAATTATTCTAACGGTGTCATAAATCAACTTGAAGTATCCCATAGAAGATGTATTAAACACATTCTAAACGTCGGTAGGAACATAAACACCGATGTTGCATTGTCATGTTTAAACATTGAATCCGCAGAAGAACTAATAGACTTTGAGAAACTTGAGTTTTTGGTCAACGGTGCCGACTTCCAGTGTTGGATTTTTGGCCAAGAAAGTGTTCATACATAGACTTGTACGTTATTGCTTAGGATGCGTGAATATGTACGCGCTGATTCCTGACATCTACCGACTTTTACAAAAGCCTACCCTAGAAACGTATTCGGAAAGTGGGGTATTCCCCGGAAAGATGGCATGGAAACGTACAATCAAAAACAGTGTTAAAAGGGCAAACAGTCAAAGACGCTCAGATAATGCAACTGAAATAACATGTCTTGGGGACTGAAAGCTATTTGAAGCTGATAGACCGCTTACCGCCATCGCCATTTTAAGACTTCACCGTCACTCTCTGTGATAAAGCATAAGTCAACAAAGATCCTTAGTATGGCGATGTCGATGCAATTTGCTAGTAAATGTGCAATCTGTATCAAGTTCACGGACAGTATTGTGAACCATACTCTCTGGTTTTGTGAAAAAACTGAATCCAAAAGGAATAAGCTTATTGCCGAATTGAACAAAGTGACTGGGCACTGCAAATTTATGCAATGTACGCTATTTTCAGTAATGGAAATGAGTAGACATCTAGTATGTATTGCATTAACAATAACTTATGATGACCTTTTTAGCAATTTCGTTCTACTCAAACTCATGTGATTTGTTTTAACTTGATCATGATGCATTCAATTAAAATCGACTATTATAGTTTTTGTAATTGTATGAAACTTACATGACTTTTTGTTTGTATATTTATTCATTATTACATATTTTATAAATCACGCCACTCTTTCTATGTTAAATATGCTTTGTGATTATTGTATAACTATGTTGTTCGAATCTTCGATATCGGAGGAAATAAAGAATATATAGGGAATGCACATTTTTTATATTCTCTGTTTCCTTTTCAATATACTTATTCAAAACTATATCAGATATTAGTGTTGCTAGTACATTCGTTTAACCCATGTATGCCTAGCGTCTAGAAAAAAGGCCTTTGCAAACACCGTAGACCCAGATGAGACGCCGCATGATCGTCTCATCAGGATCTGCGCTGTTTGCTTAAAGGAAATTCTGTAAGAAATATTCTAAATATAGAAATAAATATACTCGACATCCCTAATTTTGGAAATAAATTCATCCAATTTAAAAAGATGGGAGAGTCCACTAGGCATAAGTGGTTTAATGACATTTTGCAAAAATACGAAAGTCCCTGAACAAGTCCCTAAATTATAACCATGAAAGGTTCACGAAAAAACTGGTTTTGACTAAATAAAATACCGTTTTTTTATATTATACTCCAGCATATGAAACATGCTAAGAGGGATGCATACTGGAATCATGTCTTCCGTCTGACTGTTCGTGTGGCTTTCGTGTTGCTTTTCGAGGACACAACTCGAAAACTTTCAGAGGTATCAACATGAAACTTCGTAGGTAAATAGATTTCATTGACGTAAGGTGAGTGCACAAGAAACATCACTGTTCATACCGTAGTTGCATTGCTATTGCCCTTTGTTAATGTTTTATACTCAATTGTTGTTTGCGGCTTTATTCCTCTCGACACTTAAACAATCTTAATTAAAACTTTCCCTCAAAATCTAACTAAAAGGTCAGACATAGCAAAGTATTACAATGAAAGTGGTATATGGCGGGGGAGGGGGTATTTCAGGCTTTTTGTGGCTATTTCAGGCGTTTTTAAAAGGTCAATTAGCCTACTTTTTCTTTCTTTTCCTGGTTCAGCTGGTTGACCAATTTCAAGTGCGCATGCTTACGTTATTAACTGTCGATAGCCCTTTTTGAATCAGAGGTAAGGTCTTAAAGCCGTAAGAATTATTTAACGAAACTCCTCGCACAGGTTATGTGGACGGTTCACGAATCTAACCACATGATCCTCAGACTTTGTAGTGCAGCGATCTTCCGATGTTACGGAGCCAGCCATAGCTATCCGACCCGTATCTTGATGGCGTTCACGATGCTATCCTGTGAAATGTATATAAGCGTATCGAAACACTTGACTGGAAATACCCAAAACTGACACCAAGACTTTAGTTCCACTTAAAACTTACGGAGTTATAACGAATATAAACGTGTTATTTTTTGCATTGCAAATAAATAATCTAGCTGAACTTCGAATAAGATAAATCGAAAGACCCGACGCATAAATAAGTTAACAGCACTTATAATGTATAATGATTTACGTTAGTAGGTAACAATAAAAAACCTACAAACAAAACGACCTTTGTCAGGTATTGGGAAAGACTTCCGGCATAACTGATTA